>NC_079399.1:1406621-1564121 GCF_029220125.1 Pseudoliparis swirei | reverse complement strand
TTGTTTGTTCAAAATCCAATAATCAAAAATCATTTCGGACACGACTCAAAGTTTTGAAAGCTCAAATCGTTAAATCCAAAATGGCCTCTCTTTGATTCCGTACACACGGACAAAAAAATCACCACAATTCTCATCGGCCCTGTTTGTGTTTCCCGCTGAATGTTCTCGACTGGAGGAAGTTGTTGTTGTTGTGTAGCTGTCTCAGTGTGTTGTGGTCATTTGTGTTCCTCTAAATGGCTCCTCACGTCTGTCGTTTGCTTGGTGTTGTTGGTCCCAACAGGGAACTCGTCAAGCTTCTCCCTGGAAGTGTTGCCTGTTGGGGAAATCCTTTCCTTTGTCTCGTCCTCCTCACGTTACGATGCGGCCGCCTCCTCCAGCTGCACGATTAACTGAGCCGGCTTCTTTCTCTTCACAGTCGACCCGCCGACAGATTTGAGGTTTAAGATTTTAAATGAGAACACGGTGCAGATGCTCTGGAGCGAGCCGCCGTCCAGGATCCAGGGCTACAGGATACGAGTGACCTCAGACACAGGTGGGTCTCGTGGAACCGGCGAGTTATGTCCTGCCAAGCCCAAACATTACAAGTGTCATAAACTCTCTTTAGGCATCAGTCGGCAAGCCTCAACACTCCCCGCAATTATCGGAAGGTTTCTGCAGACGCACGTCTCGGCTGCGTGAGCTGTAATGATATACGAAGAAAAGAAAGGCCGGAGAAACTACCCAAACATCCTGACTGCAAAGGAAACAAAGGGCCGCGTTAGCTTAGCGGAGGCGTCACATCGGAGTTCATCAAACAGCTGAGAAGGTTTCTGAAGATGAAACAACAGCCACCTGACAGAGCGTGTCTCTGGGGGCGTGTCCTCCCAGCTTTAGCTGTAAGGATACGCAACAGTGTACAATGGTGATTTATTAAGTGTTATTCAATGGATATTTATGTATACTACTAAATATACTACCCTACCCGGTAACTGCCGTTGCTAAACTAGCTTCAAGTACAGAACTACCGTTAGCTAAAGTATTTACTGTTAGCCAGCACCCGGTTAGCTAACTTAATTAGCTTAACCTAAAGTCTCTTGTATATTTAATAACTTCCATGAGTAGCTTTCATGTAAATTAGCTAATTTAACACAGAGAAATGTTACGTTAGCTTGCATAATGACATTTAATCCAGGAGTATGCTATGCGGCGTTAGCTAATGTAAGTACCGAACACACAGAACCGACGCTAGCGCTCATACTTCAAGAACTGCAAAGTGTAACGGTTAGTTCTGTTGACTAATTTACATTCAACACTTATCAGATACCTCTTAGCCAACTGACCCAGTTAACGGGCTAGTTTTAATTTTATTAATTTACAGGTAAACTTAACTGACAAAATTAAAAACTTTCATTTTATTAACTTACAGATAAACTTAACTACCAAAACTAACGTTAGTTTTCATTTTAATAACTTTTAACTGACTACAGTAAAAATGTTAAGTTTATTAACTTATATTAAAAAAGTAACTAACAGAACTAATGTTATTTTAATTGTATTAACTTACAGGTAAACTTAACTGTCAGGAATAACGTTAGCTTGTCTAGGACCCATTTCAACGATTGATCAAAATGCCTGATAATAATCTAAATTGAGACTTTAAGTTAAATGTAACCACATTATAGCCACTAGATAACATACCTACAACATGTTGTGCCCTCAACGTGAGACGACATGAACCACAAAGATAGTTCAGTGTCTTTAATTGTTTGTAGTTGTCATAATTGAGGCCAGGTAAGGACTTAAGTTGTAAGTATACTGTAGTTTGTCTAAATGTATTGGGTTTATTCACATTAATAAGGATGTAAACCTGCGAGAATACCTCAACACGTAGAGTCAACATATGTTCACTATTTAATCTTTTTGATAAGTTGATTTAATGGAAGAATTTGGTGTTCAAGGGTAAATGATGTGTTTTGATTCAGAGATGCGGAAAGTTTTCATTCTTCATGAATCATGGTGTTTACACGGCTCTTCCAGTCCTCAGGTCAACAGTCAGAATCAGGTTTTTCTGAAGCTCTGTTTTGACTCTTGGAGCTATGAAGTAATGCAATAGTTTCCTAATGGCTTCCCTCTGACTTTTGTTTTGCATTCTTGCAGATGAACCAACGAAAGAATTTACTCTGCCTGCATCTGCGACTAAGAGCTCCATCTCAGACCTGACTCCAGATGTGGATTATGTCGTAACGATATCTTCATACGCCGGGTCAGAGGAGAGTCGGCCCGTCTCCGGCCAGCTCACCCGTGAGTTACCGAGTGCGGTTGCACATTTGTTTGTCTGCAGCTGGTCATTTTTTAATGATGTTATCACATAAATGTCGTTGAGGTGAGAAAATGACGCCATTTCTGAGCTGTTCTTCTGGTCATGTGACGGAAACTGCTGTCGCCATCTTGGATTACGGCCATTGCCATGTTATTGTTTTACAACCAATGAACAGACACTGTAGAAATCTCTGGTGTTGACCTGTCAATCACCTTGTAGCCCCGCCCCTAAAGCCCCTGCTCTATGGTCTGACTCTAAATGACCATAAAGTATAAATGATGACATCATGCTGTATAGAAGAAGACTTGGAACTAGAGACTGAGACATAAACTCAAGTTTACAATGTTTACTGAGGGAATACATCAAGAGAAGTAGAGTCACTATATAGACTTCTATACAACCAGAGGAGCCCCCTGGTGGTCAGGAGAGAGAATGCAACTTTAACACATGAAGCATAGACTTCTATACAACCAGAGGAGTCGCCCCCTGGTGGTCAGGAGAGAGAATGCAGCTTCAACACATGACACATAGACTTCTATACAACCAGAGGAGTCTCCCCCTGGTGGTCAGGAGAGAGAATGCAGCTTCAACACATGAAGCATAGACTTCTATACAACCAGAGGAGTCGCCCCTGGTGGACATCTCAAGGGGTCTCAAGATGACCACGATGTCTCACAAGACAAAGAAAGTTTAATTGATTTCATTGAGTCTCTAAACGTGTGAATCCTCCTCCTCAGCGAGGTCCTCGGCAGCTTCATGCCCAACAGATTCTGATCACAGATCAATGCATGAAATCTACGGCTAAGATAGGACAAGGAAACAGCATCTGCAGCCAATTAAAGACACGAGCTGTCTGTCATGGCGGCGGCGTGGCGAGGACGCCCGCTTGGCAGCGCAACAAACAAACACGACGGTCTGAAGAACGCTCCGGCTCTGGAGAGTTCCCTGAGTTATTGGTTGGAAACAATGACATCAACGTGGTGCTGTCTGCCAACTGGAAGCTCCTACTGCATGTTCGTTGTGCAAGAAAAGAAAACCTCCGATGAGAGAATTGAAATCTCATGTATGGAAAGAAAAGAGGAGTTGGGTCCAGTTTGAGTCGTCCGCCATTGGCTGAACTCCAGCGCCAGTGACGGCTCTAAAGCAGGCGGTTGAGCCGAGGAGACATCGTGATGTGGATCTCATGTTGTCTTTCAGTCGAGTCGAGCGTGGACACGAGAGGATCGTCCAGGAGACCAGAGGCTACCGATCCCGTCAGTGAGTCCTTTTGTTTCTCTAAACCCCAATCTGACGTCGGGGTCACCGCTCGACTTCCCCCCCCCCCCCCACCGCCTCCCTCTGGCTGTTGGTGTCCATAAGCGTGAGGCGCCTCCCGTAACAACGCACCCCATTGGACAGCAGTGATCACAACTAGACCCTTCCAGAAGCCTCTGAAGCGTTCGGTCATGGGTTCGGTGATGCCTGCGTTTAATGTATCTTCATTGAATAACAGAGCTTTGAACAATAAGGACATTTCTAGTGACCCCAGACTCTTGAACAGTCGTGTTTAGACTCTACCTTCTTTTTTCAGTTGGCATGAAAACGTTTCTCCTCCTCTATTTGACAATTTAGATGAAATTGTTTAAAGTTATCATGAATAAATAGTTGCTGGAGTGAAACTGACATTCATTTGTCACATTGCAAACTTCAAGAAGTCGTAAATAACATCGATCTGAGTATTTATCGCCCCTCTTTTTACCCAGAATGCTCTCCCGGCGCCGTGGCCGACGTGGTGTTCCTGGTGGACGGCTCCTGGAGCGTCGGCCGGTCCAACTTCAAATACATCCGCAGCTTCATCTCGACGGCGGCCGGCGCCTTTCACATCGGGGCGGACCGGACCCGGGTGGGCGTGGTCCAGTTCAGCGGCGACGCCCGGACGGAGTTCCCCCTCAAGCGGCATCTGAGCCGCCCGGAGCTGCTCGCCGCCGTCGGCTCGCTGGCGTACAAAGGCGGAGACAGCAGGACGGGTACGCCCACGATGTCCTTCATGTCCTCACTCTGCTGAACTCTGAGCAACACTTTCAAAATATAGTTTCTATTGACAAGTTTTTCAATCTACTAGCTTTTATTGTTGTTTGTGAAAGAGGCAAACATTTGCCCCTAGAAAATATGTAGATTTTACTTCACGAGCGTCATTCATGTTAGCAGGGTTCGTACGCTCATGGAAAACCTGGAAAAGTCATGGAATTTTAAAATGCTCATTTCCAGGCCTGGAAAAGTCATGGAAGAAACTTAAATCATAAAAGTTTGGAAAAAGTCATGGAAATGTGTTATAATCACGAGTTCATTTACGCCGAGTTTGAAATAATAAATGTTTTTTAAAGAAAGACGCTCAAAATATAAGCCGGCATACGCTCTCGATACGCAACATTTTCTCAATGTTTCATGTTTATACTGAGAGTTCAGTTTGTCATGGACATTTGGCTTAAAGCTTCAAAAAGATTTGAAAAATCCTGTAAATGTGTTGAATTCATTATGTTAATTTACGCTGAGTTTTAAATAATGAATATGCTTTCAAAATAAGACGCTCTACATGTAAGCCGGCGTACGCTCTCAATACTCACATTTTCCGCGCTGCAAGTGAACGCACCTCAACTGAAAAGAGTTAAATGTTTATTCTTTTAATCTAAACTATCGTCTCATTTAGTTGTTTAATTTAAGGTTATAAACTGTAAGCTTTGGAACTCTCATTGTTTGTTTAAATCCGACATTTTATCACTTTTTCTTGTTTTACATCGAGATTTCCCGAAATGGAACTTTGGTTGAAAGCCCTGGTAAAGTGCTGGCCACCCGGTGGTCACCGTGCGTATGACTCTTGCTCACAACATGTTAAAGTGAGACTAAAGTGTCTTTTGAAGCATTCAGCGTCCGAGGCGGGTTCTCCTCTCGATCTTTATAAGTCGGTGTGGTCGGAGACGTTGACGTGTTCTCGTTGCTGCAGGCGACGCTCTCGACTTCATCCTGAGGAACGGCTTCACCGAGGAGGCCGGCGCCCGGAGGGACTTCCCCAAAGTGCTGCTGGTCGTCACGGACGGCAAGTCCGAGGATCCGGTGGAGCGACACGCCGAGCAGCTCCGGAGCGCCGGGGTGGAGGTCTTTGTCCTCGGTGGGTTTACGACATTCCTCGGCGAACGCTTTCCATTCGCATTCAAACACTTTTAAACGAGAGAAGAGAGAAGAACGAGAGAGGAGAAGAACGAGAGAAGAGAAGAACGAGAGAGGAGAAGAAAGAGAGAAGAGAAGAACGAGAGAAGAGTCACGCGCATTACGAGCGCCGGCAGGTGTGACGCCCGTCAGACTTTCCACCACCTGAGGACGCAGGAACAGAAGTGGGCCGTCGCCATGGTGATAAGGAGGGCCGGCGGTTCAATAACAGCATAACAACAGATCCTCCTCTACGGGTCACGGGTAGAAAACCACTGAGTCAACCATGAGTAGGGCTACAGAAGGGTGCATTCAGGTACACTCAGGTACATTCAGGTGCATTCAGGTACGCTCAGGTACACTCAGGTACAGTCAGATGCATTCAGGTGCATTCAGGTACACTCAGGTGCATTCAGATGCATTCAGGTACAGTCAGATGCATTCAGGTACAC
Organism: Pseudoliparis swirei; assembly: GCF_029220125.1. Classification (NCBI taxonomy): domain Eukaryota; kingdom Metazoa; phylum Chordata; class Actinopteri; order Perciformes; family Liparidae; genus Pseudoliparis; species Pseudoliparis swirei. The sequence goes on along the minus strand of NC_079399.1, from coordinate 1,558,187 downwards.
TCAGGTACATTCAGGTACAGTCAGGTACACTCGGGTGCATTCAGGTACATTCAGATGCATTCAGGTACACTCAGGTACACTCAGGTACATTCAGGAACACTCAGGTGCATTCAGGTACACTCGGGTGCATTCAGGTACATTCAGATGCATTCAGGTACAGTCAGATGCATTCAGGTACACTCAGGTACACTCAGGTACATTCAGGAACAGTCAGGTACACTCGGGTGCATTCAGGTACAGTCAGGTACACTCAGGTGCATTCAGGTACACTCGGGTGCATTCAGGTACAGTCAGGTACACTCAGGTACACTCAGGTACACTAAGGTGCATTCAGGTACAGTCAGGTGCATTCAGGTACACTCAGGTGCATTCAGGTAGTCAGGTACACTAAGGTGCATTCAGGTACAGTCAGGTACACTAAGGTGCATTCAGGTACACTCAGGTGCATTCAGGTACAGTCAGGTACACTAAGGTGCATTCAGGTACAGTCAGGTACACTCAGGTGCATTCAGGTACAGTCAGGTACACTAAGGTGCATTCAGGTACAGTCAGGTACACTCAGGTGCATTCAGGTACACTCAGGTGCATTCAGGTACAGTCAGGTACACTCAGGTGCATTCAGGTACAGTCAGGTACACTAAGGTGCATTCATGTACAGTCAGGTACACTAAGGTGCATTCAGGTACACTAAGGTGCACTCAGGTACACTCAGGTGCATTCAGGTACAGTCAGGTACACTCAGGTGCATTCAGGTACAGTCAGGTACACTCAGGTGCATTCAGGTACAGTCAGGTACACTCAGGTGCATTCAGGTACAGTCAGGTACACTAAGGTACAGTCAGGTACACTAAGGTGCATTCAGGTACACTAAGGTGCATTCAGGTACAGTCAGGTACACTCAGGTGCATTCAGGTACAGTCAGGTACACTCAGGTGCATTCAGGTACAGTCAGGTGCATTCAGGTACAGTCAGGTACACTAAGGTGCATTCAGGTACACTAAGGTGCATTCAGGTAGAGTCAGGTACACTCAGGTGCATTCAGGTACACTAAGGTGCATTCAGGTACACTAAGGTGCATTCAGGTACAGTCAGGTACACTCAGGTGCATTCAGGTACAGTCAGGTGCATTCAGGTACAGTCAGGTACACTCAGGTGCATTCAGGTACAGTCAGGTACACTAAGGTGCATTCAGGTACACTAAGGTGCATTCAGATACAGTCAGGTACACTCAGGTGCATTCAGGTACAGTCAGGTGCATTCAGGTACAGTCAGGTACACTCAGGTGCATTCAGGTACAGTCAGGTACACTAAGGTGCATTCAGGTACAGTCAGGTACACTAAGGTGCATTCAGGTACACTAAGGTGCATTCAGGTACAGTCAGGTACACTCAGGTGCATTCAGGTACAGTCAGGTGCATTCAGGTACAGTCAGGTACACTAAGGTGCATTCAGGTACAGTCAGGTACACTCAGGTGCATTCAGGTACAGTCAGGTACACTAAGGTGCATTCAGGTACAGTCAGGTACACTAAGGTGCATTCAGGTACACTAAGGTGCATTCAGGTACACTAAGGTGCATTCAGGTACAGTCAGGTACACTCAGGTGCATTCAGGTACAGTCAGGTACACTAAGGTGCATTCAGGTACAGTCAGGTACACTAAGGTGCATTCAGGTACACTCAGGTGCATTCAGGTACAGTCAGGTACAGTAAGGTGCATTCAGGTACAGTCAGGTACACTAAGGTGCATTCAGGTACACTAAGGTGCATTCAGATACAGTCAGGTACACTCAGGTGCATTCAGGTACAGTCAGGTGCATTCAGGTACAGTCAGGTACACTCAGGTGCATTCAGGTACAGTCAGGTACACTAAGGTGCATTCAGGTACAGTCAGGTACACTAAGGTGCATTCAGGTACAGTCAGGTACACTCAGGTGCATTCAGGTACAGTCAGGTGCATTCAGGTACACTAAGGTGCATTCAGGTACAGTCAGGTACACTAAGGTGCATTCAGGTACAGTCAGGTACACTCAGGTGCATTCAGGTACAGTCAGGTACACTAAGGTGCATTCAGGTACAGTCAGGTACACTAAGGTGCATTCAGGTACACTAAGGTGCATTCAGGTACAGTCAGGTACACTAAGGTGCATTCAGGTACAGTCAGGTACACTAAGGTGCATTCAGGTACAGTCAGGTACACTAAGGTGCATTCAGGTACACTAAGGTGCATTCAGGTACAGTCAGGTACACTAAGGTGCATTCAGGTACACTAAGGTGCATTCAGGTACAGTCAGGTACACTCAGGTGCATTCAGGTACAGTCAGGTACACTAAGGTGCATTCAGGTACAGTCAGGTACACTAAGGTGCATTCAGGTACACTAAGGTGCATTCAGGTACAGTCAGGTACACTCAGGTTCATTCAGGTACAGTCAGGTACACTAAGGTGCATTCAGGTACAGTCAGGTACACTCAGGTGCATTCAGGTACAGTCAGGTACACTAAGGTGCATTCAGGTACAGTCAGGTGCATTCAGGTACACTAAGGTGCATTCAGGTACAGTCAGGTACACTCAGGTTCATTCAGGTACAGTCAGGTACACTAAGGTGCATTCAGGTACACTAAGGTGCATTCAGGTACAGTCAGGTACACTAAGGTGCATTCAGGTACACTAAGGTGCATTCAGGTACACTAAGGTGCATTCAGGTACAGTCAGGTACACTCAGGTGCATTCAGGTACACTCAGGTGCATTCAGGTACAGTCAGGTACACTAAGGTGCATTCAGGTACAGTCAGGTACACTAAGGTGCATTCAGGTACAGTCAGGTACAGTCAGGTGCATTCAGGTACACTAAGGTGCATTCAGGTACAGTCAGGTACACTCAGGTGCATTCAGGTACACTAAGGTGCATTCAGGTACACTAAGGTGCATTCAGGTACAGTCAGGTACACTCAGGTGCATTCAGGTACAGTCAGGTACACTCAGGTGCATTCAGGTACAGTCAGGTACACTCAGGTGCATTCAGGTACAGTCAGGTACACTCAGGTGCATTCAGGTACACTCAGGTGCATTCAGGTACAGTCAGGTACACTCAGGTGCATTCAGGTACAGTCAGGTACATTCAGGTACAGTCAGGTACACTCAGGTGCATTCAGGTACAGTCAGGTACACTCAGGTGCATTCAGGTACATTCAGGTACACTCAGGTGCATTCAGGTACAGTCAGGTACACTCAGGTGCATTCAGGTACAGTCAGGTACACTCAGGTGCATTCAGGTACAGTCAGGTACACTCAGGTGCATTCAGGTACAGTCAGGGCGCTGCTTCCATCTCAGTTGACTCTTTTTGAAGGTGCGCTCTCGATGACCTCGTGTTGTTCTCCAGGCGTCCAGCAGGCGGACGCAGAGGAGATGAGGCTGATGGCGTCCGCGCCGCACCGCGCTCACGTCTTCAACGTCGCCAACTTCAACCAGATCCGGACCGTGCAGAAGGAGCTCGTCGCTCGGCTGTGCGCCGCCGCCGCCGAGCAGCTCTCCGCGCCCGTCGGCGGTGAAGAAGGTGAGCCGTGAACACGTGGCGGCGAGGAGGGCGGAGCCTCTGTGCCGCCGCACGTCTGCTTTCTTTGCCCTCCGGAGTTGGAGGAGGAGATGGATGCCGCTCTCATTTAAATGCCTGCTTGCTAAATATGAATTGATTCCTGCAGCGGTCGAGCCGGCCTCCCGCCTGCAGGCCCTGGAGGTGACCTCCAAGTCCATGCGGCTGACCTGGGCCGCCCCGATGGGAGAGCTCTCCAGATACCAGCTGAAGATGATTCCCATGATGCCCGGCACCAAGCAGCAGGAGCTCTACGTGGGCCCGAGCCAGACCTCGGTGGTGGTCAAATCCCTCTCTCCGGACACGGAGTACCAGATCAGCCTGTTCGCCCTGAGCGGCCTGATGGCCAGCGAGCCGGTCGCCATCATGCAGAAGACGGTGAAAGTCTCGATGGGTGAGCAGCCCGACCGTTCAGTACGCCGCCAATACAGCGCCAGCTCCTCCCTTACCTTGAATCATAAGGTTTGCTCCTGTGTCTGAGCCGGATGTGACAAACATCTGTTTCTCTTCCCAATGAACCATCATGAACCAATACTAACTCATCCTCATCAGCTCCACTAACCCCTGCTAAAGGTTCACATATTCTCTGAGTTCAGATCTTATTGACGAGGAGACGCCTCACAATGCTCAAGAACATATCGACCACGTGTTGAGGATGATTTGGTGATTTTGAGAATGATATCATGAGGTCATCCACTGCAGGTTGAATGCAGCCTTGTAGAGTGAAGCTCATGAAGCTCATGAAGCTCATGCAGCTCATGAAGCTCATGAAGCTCATAAAGCTCATAAAGCATATGCAGCTTATGAAGCTCATGAAGCTCATGCAGCTCATGAAGCTCATGAAGCTCATGAAGCTCATGCAGCTTATGAAGCTCATGAAGCTCATGAAGCTCATAAAGCATATGCAGCTTATGAAGCTCATGCAGCTCATGAAGCTCATGAAGCTCATGCAGCTTATGAAGCTCATGAAGCTCATAAAGCATATGAAGCTCATGAAGCTCATGCAGCTCATGAAGCTTATGACTCCACTAACACACCAACATGTATGACTTGAATCTTGGAGATACAGAGTTCTTTTCTTGTGTTATCCTCCTCTCTAAGTCAACTCTCTTGGAGGTAGTAGACTGTGCTGTTGGTCATTTAAAGCTCCGCCTCCTTCTTCCCGACAGAGTGCTCTCTCGGCGTGGACGTCCAAGCCGACGTCGTCCTCCTGGTCGACGGTTCCTACAGCATCGGTTTGGCTAACTTCGCTAAAGTGAGAGCTTTCCTGGAGGTGCTGGTGACCACCTTCGACATCGGGCAAGACAAGGTCCAGATCAGCTTGGTCCAGTACAGCAGGGACCCCCACACAGAGTTCTACCTGAACACCCACCAGGACCTCAACGCCATGGTCAAGGCCGTGAGGACGTTCCCGTACCGCGGCGGCTCCACCAACACCGGCAGGGCCATGAACTACGTGAGGGAGAAGATCTTCCAGACCTCCAGAGGGGCGCGGCCCAACGTTCCCCGCGTCAACATCCTCCTCACCGACGGGAAGTCGTCCGACGCCTTCCAGGAGCCGGCCACCCGGCTGCGGAGCGCCGACGTGGAGATCTTCGCCGTGGGCGTGAAGAACGCCGTGCGGACGGAGCTGGAGGCCATCGCCAACGAGCCCGCGGACACCCACGTGTACACCGTGGAGGACTTCGATGCCTTCCAGAGGATCTCCAAAGAACTCACGCAGTCCATCTGCCTGAGGATCGAGCAGGAACACAGCGTCATCAACCAGAGACGTGAGTAACAAATTGTCACAAATCGAGAGAGAAGACAAGTAGACTGCGGTAACGCGATGAGGTATTTTCTGGTTCTTTCTGGGTGAAAGTTGTAATAAAATGTATAAATGTTGGCTGTTTCCTCCTGGTTTGAACTCAAGTTGGATTGCGTCTGAAACTGTGAATCACGTTGTATGTTGTTTGGGAGTTTCTCCTATTATAGATAGTTCAGTAGTGAGAATAGTTATTTTTACTTCGGATCCTTTACGTCACACGCTAGCTTAGCATGAACACAGATGTATGAAACACAGAGTTTATTCTCTTCAGGTTTATGAAACACATTTAATTAATTGTTCTTTAAGTTAGCTGAAGACTTAAAATGGATTTTGTTTCAGGTGTTTGTTTGAAATGTTCTTTGGATAAAAATAAAATATTCTGTTTTTTCAATAAATAAAAAAAAGCCATTAATACAGTGGCACCGTCCTGTGACGTGTTTTTCGGCTTATTGAGGCCAATTATAGCGAAAAAGAAAATCCTCCACATGTCAATTGTTTAAAAAGAAAGTCCCTTGTTTTGCTTTTAAAATAGTTAATTCATCTGTATTTCACTATGAACATTGATGAATGCTTTTCATCAGACTCAAATTAATTTGACACGATTTCTCTTTCATACCAGTCAGCTGTTACGGTTCAGAACATCGATAGTGATCAGAGCAGCACTTCCTGCAGCAGTAACACGTCGTGTCTAACAGGATACGGAGCGTCCACATGTGCACCATTACCCTCCTGTCACTCCTCCAAGTCGTTTTCGTTTCATTCGACCCTCCTCTTCGCCTCAATGTGTTCAACACATGTCCACCTTTTGATCTCTCGAGGGCAGAGTGACTTCCTGCATGTGGAAATATTAGAAGTGGGTCAAATAGTGTCTGCAGCGGAGATGTCTTTGTTTAAACGCGGAGCTCCAGATGACTGAAAGACTGTGTGAATGCATTCTTTGTGCCGAAATCGCTCGCCAACCCCCGAACATCTGGTAGTCAAGTTTAAACAGGCGGAGGAGCCGCTCGCAGAACGACGGTTCACCCGCCGAGCGTGGAATATTAATCATTCCTTTACTTTGCCAAAAGGAGCTTTAAGGTTTGCCAGCAGAGTGTGACTCACACCAGATTCTCAATTATATAGTTATTATATAGAGTCACGGTACAGATTCACGGTACAGAGTCACGGTACAGAGTTACGGTACATAGTAACAGTACAGAGTTACGGTACAGAGTCACGGTACTTAGTAACAGTACAGAGTTATGGTACAGAGTCACAGTACAGAGTTACGGTACAGAGTCACGGTACATAGTAACAGTACAGAGTTACGGTACAGAGTCACAGTACAGAGTCACGGTACAGAGTCACGGTACAGAGTTACGGTACAGAGTCACAGTACAGAGTTACGGTACAGAGTCACGGTACAGAGTCACGGTACTTAGTAACAGTACAGAGTTATGGTACAGAGTCAAGATTCAAGATTCAAGATGTTTTATTTGTCACATACACACACAGGGTGTGCAGTGAAATGAAAGTGGCAATGCTCAGCAGGAATGTGCAAGGGCAACAAGTACACACTATTTACAATAAAAAACAACACAATATTTACAGTAAGTGTGTGTGTGTGTGTGTGTGCCTAAGAGGGGCAGTTGTGTGGGTCTATGTGGGGGTCCTGGTGAGGTCGGAGTTCACAGTCCTGATGGCCTGAGGAAAGAAACTCCGTCTCAGTCTCTCTGTTCTTGCAGCGTGACTACGGAGGCGCCTGCCTGACCGCAGCAGCTGAAACAGTCTGTTGTTGGGGTGGTGAGGATCCTTCATGATCCTGCCAGCTCTGGTTCTGCACCTCCTGGTGTACAAGTCCTGCAGGGTGGGGAGTGTAGTTCCAATAGTGCGTTCAGCCGAACGCACTACTCTCTGCAGAGCCTTCCTGTCCTGAGCGGAGCAGTTGCCAAACCAGGCTGTGATGCTTCCTGTCAGGACGCCTCTACAGCTCCAGAGTAGAAGGACTGAAGGATCCTCTGGGAAACTTTAAATTTCCTCAGCTGCCTGAGGTGGTAGAGGCGCTGCCTTGCCTTTCTCACCAGAGTGTCTGTGTTCGTTGACCATGTCAGATCCTCGGTGATGTGGACTCCCAGGTATTTATACCCGCTCACCCTCTCCACAGTAGTCCCGTTAATCCCCAGTGGTGAGTACGTCCTCTGTTGTTGTACCCTCCTAAAGTCCACAATCAGCTCCTTAGTTTTGGTGACATTCATGAGGAGGCTGTTGTCCTGGCACCAGAGTGACAGATCAGCAACTTCCTCCAGGTAGGCCTTCTCGTCGTTGTCGGAGATCAGGCCCACCACCACTGTGTCATCCGCAAACTTGATGATGGTGTTGAGCTGAACCTGGCCACACAGTCATGTGTGTACAGGGAGTACAGTAGGGGGCTGAGGACGCAACCCTGGGGATCCTGTGTTCAGGGTGAGGGATTTGAGGTGTGTCTGCCCACCTGACCACCTGTGGCCTGGCGGTCAGGAAGTCCAGGATCCAAGCACACAGGGGGTGTTCACTCCCAGCTTATTCATCTTGCCGGCCAGTCTCGATGGGACTATGGTGTTGAAAGCTGAACTATAATCAATGAACAGCAGTCTCACATAGCCCCCCTTCTGGCTGTCCAGATGAGAGAGTGTGGTGTGCAGTACCTGGGAGACAGCATCATCCGTGGATCTGTTTGGGCGATAAGCAAACTGCAGCGGGTCCATGGAGGAAGGGAGGAAGGCGCAGATGTAGTCCTTTATCAGCCTCTCAGCATTTCATGACCACCGAGGTGAGGGCCACGGTCGGTAGTCATTCATACATGCTGGAGAAGCATTCTTGGGCACAGGGACAATAGTGGATCTCTTGAAGCAGGCGGGGACCACGGACTCAGCCAGGAGAGGTTGAATATTGTGGTGAACACTGGAGCTAGCTGGTTAGCACAGGTCTTCAGTACTCGCCCAGATATGCCATCTGGACCTGCAGCTTTCCTGGTGTTCACCGTCAACAGAGCCCTCCTCACACTGTGCTCGGTCACAGAGAGTGTGTGTTCATCCCCAGCAGTAGAACTCACCTCGGCTACGCTTAACGGTGTTGTTGTTAGCGGCGAGCTAGCGCTGTTGTTGCTAGCCTCAAACCGTGCATAAAATGAGTTCAGGTCGTCCGCTAGGGATGCGTCGGCACTCACCATAGCGCGGGGTCTGCTCTGGTAGTCTGTGATAGTCCGTAGCCCCTGCCATAGGCGCCTGGTGTCGCGCTGCTCCATCTGTGATTCCACTCTGTCTCGGTACCTCCTTTTGGCTCCTTCACCGCCCTCCTCAGTCCATAGACCGCTGCCTTGTACTCGTCCATGTTGCCGGATACAAGACCGGAGTTATAGGCAGCAGTACGGGCGTTCACAGCTTCACGGATGGATCTATCAACCCACGGCTTTTGGTTAGGAAAGACCCTAACTTTTACCGTGGGGACGATGGTGTCCGTTAGCGTTGCTATGAGGCTCATTGCTACTTCCGCAAACTCGCTGACGTCACTGGAACTGGATTGGATCATGTCCCAGTCGACGACACGCAGAGCGTCCTGTAGCTCAGCCTCTGATTGGTCAGACCACCGCTTCACGTTCCTCGTCACTACCGCTTCCCGCGCGATCTTTTGCCGGTACCCCGGAAGCAGAAAAATGGCGGCATGGTCTGATTTTCCGAACGGAGGGAGAGAGACAGCCTTGTAGCCTCTCTTGAATGGCGTATAGCAGTGGTCCAACGTTCTTTCCCCTCTGGTAGCACACGTAATGTGCTGGTGAAAGTTCGGCATGACTTTTTTTAGGTTAGCCCTATTAAAGTCCCCAGCCACCACCACAGCCGCGTCGGGATACTTGTTCTGATGCCGACATAACACATCATGTAGGTCCGATAGTGCTACGTCGGTGTCCGCTTGTGGTGGTATGTAGACGGCTGTGGTGATGACCGAGCTGAACTCCCGGGGAAGGTAGAATGGACGGCATGAGATCGTCAGATGTTCCAGGTTCGGCGAGCAGGAACGAGAAAGAGTCTTAATGTTCTTGGGGTCGCACCACATGTTGTTAGTTATGAAGCAAACCCCTCCACCCTTAGATTTACCAGACTCTTCCGTTCTGTCTGCACGGAAAACAGAGAAGGACTCGGTTGGGCATATGACTCGATCCGCACCAGCGGGTCAGCCATGTTTCCGCCAGACAAAAGATATTACAGTCCCTCATGTCCCGTTGGAATCTGATCCTTGCCCTAACATCATCCATCTTATTTTCCAGAGACTGGACGTTAGCAAGAAGGATGCTGGGCAGAGGTGGGCGGTGGGCTTGAACTCTCAGTCTGTTCCGAATTCCGCCCGTTTCCTCGATGTTTTCGTCTCCCCGTAGTAGCGGCTCCACTGTTGTTGATGTGGTTCGCTCGTACGATCTCTGCCGGCCACGCTGGATCGATGGAAAAAGTGGACAAAAACCCTTGTTTTGCGCAAAAGTTTATGTCCAAAAGTGTGCTGTGGTCGTATGCTGTTAGTGCCGATGTGTTTGTGGCAAAGAAAACATTAAAAATAAACACAAAAACTAAAAGAGCGCACAATCTCCGCGGAGCTACCTCGACGGCGTCTGGACACAGCCGCGCCATCATGTTGTGACAGTACAGAGTTACGGTACAGAGTCACGGTACATAGTAACAGTACAGAGTTACGGTACAGAGTCACAGTACAGAGTTACGGTACAGAGTCACGGTACATAGTAACAGTACAGAGTTACGGTACAGAGTCACGGTACAGAGTTACGATACAGAGTCACGGTACAGAATCACGGTACATAGTAACAGTACAGAGTTACGGTACATAGTCACGGTACAGTCACGGTACAGAGTCACGGTACTGAGTTACGGTACAGAGTCACGGTACAGAGTCACGGTACATAGTAACAGTACAGAGTTACGATACAGTCACTGTAGGGAGTCACGTTACAAAGTACACAAGTCTCTTGCAGGTCCCTGAATGGGTCTGATGAGTTGAATCTCCGGTGAGACATGTCTGTTGGCGTCTTGGTGTGAATGACAGTCGTCTGTTTGGTGTCAGGATGCATTCAGGCTCCAGCATGAAAGGAGCTTCTGACGGTCTGTAAACATGAAAGATACCCGTGGAGCACAAACCACAGCAGGACACCCGCAGACATGACATCTGGTGCTTTAAATCAACACGGGGAAACCTTCTCGTAGTCTTTGTACTCAATAGATAATAAATAACCCAAGTGTCTGGTAATTTATGGATACACAAGTTTATGCTTGTGTTTAGTATTTCTTCCGAGTGACATTCAGATGTAGGATGTTAGTCCTCGTTGAATCACATGTTCCCCTCATGTCACCCCGTAAATTAAGAGGCTTAGACCCCGTTTACACGATGGGAAAACGCATATTTTCATGCGTTTTGGCCTTTCATTTACACAAAAACTGAGGTTTTATCACGGAAAACGATCATTTCTAAAAACTCCGGCCAAAGTGGAGATTTCTGAAAACTCAGTTTTTGTGTTTGCGTGTGAACTAGGTCAAACGGAGTTTTAGGTTGTCAAACGTCACAGTATGCGACTAAAAATGCTTCACGTCATGTGAGCGTCCTGTGTTTACAGTTAGTTTGGCCGCTCCTACGTCCAGTGTCGACTGCATTCCGGTGCTTTCCTCTGACTGCCTTCATTTTCGTTGTCAGGTGCGCCCGAGTTATTTCCTCCTTGAGATGAGGATACTCCTCGGAGGTCTCGGACGGGTACTGTTCGAAGAACAATGCCAACATATCCCTATATTTAGTTTGGCATGATTCCCAATCCACATTTATTTGCCTTATAATCTAAGGCGACTCGAAGCAGCAGCTCCACTTCGCTGTCTGTCCATACAAATGAACCTCGCGCCATATTTACTCTCTAAAGGAAAAGGAAGTTGGTCGTGTTTTTCGTAGTTGTTGTTGGTTTTGAGAATTTGGCTTGCATGTCTTTATCCTTCTCGTTACACTGCCGACTACAGGCTTGGCATAGTTATGATGGCGCCCCGGCGTTTATCGAGTTCATATAAACAGAAACTTTTTTGAAAACGACCTTGTGTGTACGACGTTATTTTTGAAAACGGAGGGGCAGATATATTCGTTTCTGTAAATACCCGGCTATGTGTAAATGTGGCCTTAAAGCCAACGAAAGTAGGAAGAGGAGTTTTCCTGTTGGATTAAAATCTCTTGTCAGAGTTTCTTCATGTGCTCCATTAGAATCCTCTTTTTGGACCCGTCGGACATGGGATCTGTGGACACAGAGAACAAGCTTCTGAAACGAGTTGATGTTGAGTCTCTTGTATTCGCTCCTTTGTCTCTTACCGTGAGGCACTTGGTGACGGCTGCTCTTTTAAAAAGCGTCTCCGACCTCTCTCCCCAGGCCTGACCCAACCCAGGGATCTGACCTTCTCAGAGGTCGACACCAGGAGCTTCCGGGCCACCTGGGAGATCGACGCCGCTGACGTGGAGTCCTACCTGGTCAAGTTCAAGCCGGCGAACGAAGAGGACGACCACTACGTGTCCATGTCTGTGCCCGGGGCCACGCTCGACACCGTGCTGCCACATCTCGTCCCGCTCACCCGCTACGAGGTCAACGTCCACGCCCAGTACGACAAGGGGGACAGCTTGCCCGTGACCGGCTTCGAGACCACCACAGAAGGTATGTTGACCTCGAGGCGCCATCGAGAACTGAAGCCGCGTTCACACGCAAAGCGTTGTGAGTATTCTGAACGCTTTACTCACGGGAGTTTACTCGCTTGACTATTTGTGGCTTATTTGCATCATTCGCGCCTGAGAGAGGGGGGGTCTTAGAGGGGGTGGGGCTTATCTCTGTGGCTTTACTCTGTGGTATATTTATATATATATATGTATATATAAATATATATATATATATATCTAAAAGTCTCAACTCTGATTCGGCCGAATTTTTCAACTTGAGGCGAATATTCCCAACGCGCAATTCGTGTCATTGGCAGCGCTTTGTTGTGAACGCAGCTTCCCCCCCCCGTCCCTCAGAGCTGGGCCCCGTGTCCTTCCTGAGGGTCTCCGAGGAGACGCCGGGCAGCTTCAGGGTGACGTGGCAGCCGGCCCCGGGAGACGTCGCTCGCTACCGGTTGACCTACGACCCGGCCGGCCCCGAGAGCTCGAGCCTGGAGACGACCACCGCCGGCCCCGAGACCAGCGCCGTGCTGCAGGAGCTGAGGCCCGGAACTACCTACCGGGTCACCGTCGCGCCCGAGTACCGGTCCGGCCCCGGAGCGCCGATGCAGACCTACGGCACCACCACAGAAGGTGAAGGTCCCCCTCGCGACCTGAGGGTCTTCGACGAGACGGCGTCCTCCATGAAGGTCTCCTGGGAGCCGGCCCCGGGAACGGTGCTCCAGTACCGCGTGGCGTTCAAACCGTCCGCCGGCGGCCCCGCGAAGGAAGTGACGGTGAAGGGCGACAGCAGGACCGCCGCCCTGAAGAACCTGCAGCCGGGAACCCAGTACCACGTCTCCGTCAGCGCACGGTACCCCTCCGGCCCGGGCGACGCCCTGGAGGGGCAGGGCTCCACTCTCAAAGGTAGGGTCCTTCTCCTCCTCTGGTTGTATAGAAGTCTATGCTTCATGTGTTAAAGCTGCATTCTCTCTCCTGACCACCAGGGGGCGACTCCTCTGACTGTATAGAAGTCTATGCTTTATAATATACATGATGTAATAAATATGACGTTATAAAAATGACGTAATAAAATTGACAAAATACAAATTACGTAATAAATTTGCCGTAATAAATTTGTTGCAATAAATATGACGTAATTAAATGATACGACCAGCATAAAGTGCATAAAAATACAAGTCACCATTACGCTGAAGTGTTGTGAGCCTGACTTGGTCCTCTGCAACGGGCCGGTCCACCTCGGGGCCGGTCCACCTCGGGCCGAGGACACCGGCGTGCGTCCTGGCGTCCATCACTGAGTTCTGGGCGCTTCAGATCGGGTCATTGAAGCTTTCAGAGCTTTTGTTGCCGACCTCGCGATTTTCTGCTTGGACACAGAACTCCAGCGAGTTGTTGCGTGTACTGTCCCTTTAAGGCACCGTCACTTGGGTCTCCAGCAGATCTTCTTCTGTAAACCGCTGGGTTGGTTCACAGATGGGTCGCGGGTCCATTGGTTGGCGGTCTGCGGGTCTTCAGTGGTTGAAGAGACAAGTGAGGAGCTCCGGCTTTAAGACTCTCTCTTTGTCGGGTTCTGCAGCGATGAACCAGAACTCTTAAGACTCCGGATGTCTTTGAACGCAGCTTTGCGTTGAGGCTTTTCTTCTTCCGTCTCTTCACTGGCTGTCCCAAATGGACAGGACTGCACCTGAAGGAGCTATCAGCTGCCAGGTGTGAGTAAAGTACCCCAAGAGGTTTTTGGTGTTGTGGTGGACCTGACCCTGTGCTGGTCTCACCTGCTGGAGCTCTGTGGCCCACAGACAGGAATGTGGCCCACGAGGAGCCGGCAGGCCGGACTCACCGCCGCTGTTTAGTCTCCTTGTGTTTCTGTTGCTCGCCTTCGATCTCCTTGGTTTCTAAAGTGTTGCATTCAGGGCCCCCCGGACATCTCTGGTGCTGCAGGCCTCGTTCCCGTAGTCCAGTGAGCTCTCTGGTCCTCTTGTACAGTAGAAGCTTCTGGAAGGAGCACAAGACTTTCTGTTTATGACCACAAGATGGAAAACTCTTGTCCTGCCAGAAACCAGCAGATTCAAACTACTGGATGTAAACTTTTTGTTCATCCCTAAACATTCAAACAATGGAACGGTCCGGAAGACGTCCGACGACATCCGTAGACATAACATAAATATGTATTTCAAGGCTCTGCGGCTTCCCTAACTCCACACTTTACTCTCGTTTGGACCCGACCCCAAAGCCTGACATGAACCAGGACTCCCTGGTGGACTCCCTGGTGGACTCCCTGGTGGACTCCTTGGTGGACTCCTTGGTGGACTTCCTGGTGGTCTCCTTGGTGGACTCCTTGGTGGACTCCTTGGTTGACTTCCTGGTGGACTCCCTGGTGGACTCCTTGGTGGACTCCTTGGTGGACTCCTTGGTTGACTTCCTGGTGGACTCCTTGGTGGACTCCTTGGTGGACTTCCTGGTGGACTCCTTGGTGGACTCCTTAGTGGACTTCCTGGTGGATTCCCTGGTGGACTCCTTGGTCGACTCCTTGGTGGACTTCCTGGTGGACTCCCTGGTGGACTCCTTGGTGGACTTCCTGGTGGACTCCTTGGTGGACCTCTTGGTGGACTCCTTGGTGGACTTCCTGGTGGACTCCCTGGTGGACTCCTTAGTGGACTTCCTGGTGGACTCCTTGGTGGACCTCTTGGTGGACTCCTTGGTGGACTTCCTGGTGGACTCCCTGGTGGACTCCTTGGTGGACTCCCTGGTGGACTCCCTGGTGGACTCCTTAGTGGACTTCCTGGTGGACTCCTTGGTGGACCTCTTGGTGGTCTCCTTGGTGGACTTCCTGGTGGACTCCTTGGTGGACTCCTTAGTGGACTTCCTGGTGGACTCCTTGGTGGACCTCTTGGTGGACTCCTTGGTGGACTTCCTGGTGGACTCCCTGGTGGCCTCCTTGGTGGACTCCCTGGTGGACTCCCTTGTGGACTCCTTGGTGGACTCCTTGGTGGACCTCCTGGTGGACTCCCTGGTGGACTCCTTGGTGGACTCCTTGGTAGACTGCCTGGTGGACTCCTTGGTGGACTGCCTGGTGGACTCCTTGGTGGACTTCCTGGTGGACTCCCTGGTGGACTCCCTGGTGGACTCCTTGGTGGACTGCCTGGTGGTTTCCTTGGTGGACTGCCTGGTAGACCGCCTGGTGGACTCCTTGGTGGACTGCCTGGTAGACTGCCTGGTGGACTCCTTGGTGGACTCCTTGGTGGACTCCTTGGTGGACTTCCTGGTGGACTCCCTGGTGGACTCCTTGGTGGACTCCTTGGGAACATTTCAGGAACCGCTTTGCATCTTTTAGACGAGGCCAGAGAGGAAGGGAGCCGCAAGGGCACCGGACCGATCCATCACAGTTTGGAGGGGAGCCCAACGTTGTTCTTGACTTGTGACTCAGAACATTCGCTGGTTCTATGACTTTCTGCCTCTGGCTGTGTTGCTGCCTTGCTCATTGACCGAGGCGGCTCTTCTCCTCTGATGTGGCGCTGCACCAAAGGGTGTCAACGAGTTTACACAAAGCAATGAGCCAGAGGGTCTACACTGGGACGGGGAACCACAGGGACCACTGGGACCAGGATGGGGACCACTGGGACCAGTATGGTTCCAAATAAAAACGCTTCCCGAACTCTAGGAGACGCGTATTGACCCCCAGCCGCTGTGGCGTGTGTTTTTCCAGAGGCGGGGCCCCCCAGGAACCTGATCACCGGCGGCGTGACCGACTCCAGCTTCTCGGCGACCTGGACGGCGGCGCCCGGCGACGTGAAGACGTACCGAGTCCGATGGCGGTCGCCGGTCTCGGGTGAGACCGGAGAGAAAACGGTGCCGGGGGACGTGACCCACGCCGTGCTGGACGGGCTCAGCCCGGAGACCCTGTACCGGGTCTCTGTGGTCGCCGCCTACCACCACCGGGACAGCGAGCCAATCACGGGACAGGAAACCACTGACGGTGAGACGCCAGCAGCTCGCTGCTACTGTAGTCTTTAACCTCCAAGTCTACGTGCACACATTCTACGTGCACACATTCTACGTGCACACATTCTACATGCACACAAACGTGCACACATTCTTCTATATGTGAGAGTCGACGCTGAAGCCTGAGTAGAGTCAGAGCCTCGAGGAGCAGAGAAGAGGCTCCTCCCTCTAAGGAGAGCAGTGAGGAGGCTCCTCCCTCTGAGTAGAGGAGCAGAGAGGAGGCTCCTCCCTCTGAGTAGAGGAGCAGAGAGGAGGCTCCTCCCTCTGATTAGAGGAGCAGAGAAGAGGCTCCTCCCTCTAAGGAGAGCAGAGAGGAGGCTCCTCCCTCTGATTAGAGGAGCAGAGAGGAGGCTCCTCCCTCTGAGTAGAGGAGCAGAGAGGAGGCTCCTCCCTCTAAGGAGAGCAGAGAGGAGGCTCCTCCCTCTGAGTAGAGGAGCAGAGAGGAGGCTCTTCCCTCTAAGGAGAGCAGAGAGGAGGCTCCTCCCTCTCACTAGAGCAGCAGAGAGGATTTTATTCTAGTTTCAGTCGAGTACAAACACATGAAATACAAAGAAGAACTCATTATTTATTTTCAGCCTCTGTTGCCGGGCAGAAGTTGACGGTGTCTCACGAGACGGAGCGGACCATGAGGGTCTCGTGGACGCCGCCGCCGGGCAGCGTGGCCCACTACCGGCTGAAGTACTCCCCCGTGGGCGGAGGGAAAGAAGTGACTCTGAAGATCTCCGGGACGGCCACCTCCACCCTCATGAGGCGCCTGCAGCCCACCACCACCTACACCATCACCCTGCTCCCCGTCGACAGGCGCGGGGAAGGAAAAGCAAGGCAAGGAGTAGGAACCACACGTACGTTGGTCCATCATTAAGAAATTAAGTGACAGTTCATGAGCGTCCACAGACGGCTGAGGCTCCCCGAGGGGGAGGAGCTTAAATGTTTAATGACAAATATTCATTTTAAATGCTACAACACAACAATATAATTATCATTTGAGTAATGAAGGTTGTTTTAATGAGTCTATACGACAATAATTGATTTTGACGTATTTTCTTCTTTTCTGATAAAACATAACCACTTATATTCTTTTATTTTTAACCCTCATGGTTCATGACGAGCAAATATTTGTTAATTTAAGTAATTTTATTTAGTTTGTGAACATAATGCAGTTGTTACATTTAGTCTGTGTACTAAATGATGGTTTTGTGTCCTGGATGTGTCGCTGGTTAACAACGTAATACAGCGCGGCGCCCCTAGTGGCCGGCAGGAGAACAGCATGTTTCTGACATTAGCAGCGAAAACAAACATGAGAAAATGTCTCAATGTGGTTTAAAAATAGTAAAAAACAATCAGAAGCTCTGGATGAAATGCCTTGAATAGATGTGATGCTGTCATGGTCGTGGGATCAAACAGTGTGCAGGACTCAGTCTGTATTTTGGCAGTTTATTAGATGCTTATTAAATCCAAAATATTTAAAGTAAATCACACCGTACCAAAATGTTCTCTGTAAATTTGAACATAAACAAAGTAATAACAAATAAATGTAAAAGTAAAAAAACGGCTTGAAGCGCCCGTCTCGTTTCACAGTTTCGGGCCTCGAACGTTACCGAGTCCCGTCGCCTTGGCAACAGGCGGGATTACGTCATCCGAGTCGCAGATTTTTCTTTTTTTTCATCCATCGTTTTTTAACCCAGAAATCAAGTTTGTGACCGACTTGTTTAGACGAAGGTTTTCACCCGGTTCACTGAAGTCAGGATCAATAAACCCGATCACAGACGCCACACCAGGTTCCAGGAGTTGTGTTCCGGACCGAGAGGAACCGAGACTGCCGCTCCTCAACCGCCGTTAGTTCCTTTGATGTTCTGCTGTCCTGAAGTTCTGGTCGGGTTCTTCCATTCCAGTGTCGCCCTTCAAGGCTCCCAGGAACCTCCTGACCTCGGAGCCCAGTCAGCACAGCTTCAGGGTCTCCTGGGACCCGGCGCCCGGGGAGGTGCGGGGCTACAAGGTGACCTTCAGCCCCGTCGGGGACCACATCGACCTGGGGGAGCTGGTGCTGGGGCCCTACGACAACACCGTGGTCCTGGAGGAGCTCAGGTAGACCATGGACTACAGATGTTAGAAGTCAAGAGGATTAGTTTCTATTACAAACCTCAGTGAGGAGTAGTGTGGATGATATGCATGCCAGGCTGTCATGGATGAGGGTGGATGAAAGACTGGCATGTAGCCTTATTCTGTTTTTAAATAATATGTATTCCTCACAGAAACCTGTCAGTCTGTCTTTACAGCTATCACCTGCAAATGAGAGACATGCTTATAATACCAGACAGGCACTAAATGGTCACTTTATTTTTCCTCTACCAAGAACTAATGCACTAAAGAAATCAGTAATGTACAGAGCCATTGCATCCTGGGATGTGCTCCCCTCATATGTGACTAACAAGAAATACATGTGATTTCAAAAGGAAACTTAAGGCAGCAATAATCGGAAAGGAAATTATAGTAGATTAGGTTATTATTTTAGGTATTTAAGGTATTTAGGTATTATTATTTTACTTTTAATGTAAATGTTGTTTTCTAAGTCCAAGTGTTTTTGTGAAAATGTATCATGCTGTACTGCATTTTATGTATTTGTATTGTATTGTAATGTTTTTTGCCTGGACCCCAGGAAGAATAGTCTCCACTACGGTGTAGACTAATGGGGATCCTTAATAAACTAAAACTAAACCACACACATATATATATATATATATATGTGTGTGTATATACATATATATATATACATATATATGTATGTATGTATATATATATATGTGTCATTGTTCTTCAGGATAACAAGTCTCTCCTATAAAGACGATATTTGATTAGCTGTTGTACCAAAACTGTGATGATGATCCTCATCTTCTCTCCTGCAGGGCGGAGACAAAGTACACCGTCGCCGTGTTCGGCATGTTTGACGGAGGGGAGAGTTTGCCCCTGGCGGGCGAGGAGAAGACGACGACCGTCAACGACGGCCCCGAGCCGCCTTCTGAGGACCCCTTTGGTAAAAGCCGCCACACTGACCACCGCTACCGACCCGTTGACCTCCGGGTGTCCGGTGGCCCATAGACCTTTGTCTGTCTGTCTGGTGGCCCGTAGCCCTGCAGGTGTCTGTCCGGTGGCCCGTTGGCCTTTGGGCGTCTGTCTGGTGGCCCATAGGCCTCCAGGTGTCTGTCCGGTGGCCCGTTGGCCTTTGGGCGTCTGTCTGGTGGCCCGTAGGCCTCCAGGTGTCTGTCCGGTGGCCCATAGACCTTTGTCTGTCTGTCTGGTGGCCCGTAGGCCTCCAGGTGTCTGTCCGGTGGCCCGTTGGCCTTTGGGCGTCTGTCTGGTGGCCCGTAGGCCTCCAGGTGTCTGTCCGGTGGCCCATAGACCTTTGTCTGTCTGTCTGGTGGCCCGTAGCCCTGCAGGTGTCTGTCCGGTGGCCCGTTGGCCTTTGGGCGTCTGTCTGGTGGCCCATAGGCCTCCAGGTGTCTGTCCGGTGGCCCGTTGGCCTTTGGGCGTCTGTCTGGTGGCCCGTAGGCCTCCAGGTGTCTGTCCGGTGGCCCGTTGGCCTTTGGGCGTCTGTCTGGTGGCCCGTAGGCCTCCAGGTGTCTGTCCGGTGGCCCGTTGGCCTTTGGGCGTCTGTCTGGTGGCCCATAGGCCTCCAGGTGTCTGTCCGGTGGCCCGTTGGCCTTTGGGCGTCTGTCCGGTGGCCCGTAGGCCTGTGGGTCTCCGGCTGTCTGTCCGGTGGCCCGTTGGCCTGTGGGTCTCCGGCTGTCTGTCCGGTGGCCCGTTGGCCTGCGGGTCTCCGGCTGTCTGTCCGGTGGCCCGTTGGCCTGTGGGTCTCCGGCTGTCTGTCCGGTGGCCCGTTGGCCTGCGGGTCTCCGGCTGTCTGTCCGGTGGACTGTCGGCCTTCGGGCGGCTGTGGGGAACATATCCAGGTTGTTCCGCCGAGGTTCCGCTCGGAGATCCTCGTGTATTTAAAGTGCCTGGATCCTCTCTACCGGGCCCATGTGGTCTGGCTCAGCCGGCTCCTCTGCGTCCTCAATGCGCTGCAGCTCATTAAATGCTCCGTTTCCTTTTTCTTCAAGTGTTTATCCTTTTAAACAAAGTGAGAAAAAGTAAAGTCCGATGAGGGAAGAGAGAAAGTTCCTCTTGTTCCCAGCAACCGGACACATTAACGAGCCGTCGGCGAGGAAGTTCAAACGAAACGTAAACCGAATACACACAAGTGAACTCCT
The DNA here is from genome assembly GCF_029220125.1 of Pseudoliparis swirei. Taxonomy (NCBI): domain Eukaryota; kingdom Metazoa; phylum Chordata; class Actinopteri; order Perciformes; family Liparidae; genus Pseudoliparis; species Pseudoliparis swirei. The sequence goes on along the minus strand of NC_079399.1, from coordinate 1,537,851 downwards.
GAGGGAAACCAGATTCACAGGAAGGCCGAGACTCAACAACCAACTTTATAGAGCCTGAGATCTGCTCCCGGCTGAAGGAGCCGGAGCCCACAGGTTGTCATAGCGGCTCCTACAAACACACCTCCAACCACCCGTACTGTCCCTTTAAGACGAGACAGCTAGATGACACTCACATTTACCCGTGGTCTCCAACAAATTATATTTCAATCACATTTCTGAACAAAAGAAGTCTCGTCGATTGATGTTCCTCTGAGACGTTTACGACATCTGTTTCTATTAATGGACGCGTGAGCGTTTCATAACCTGGACGACTCGACCGGGCCGAGCGTCGACTGGGTTCCTCGGCAGCATCTGTTTCAACGAAGAACAAATAATACATTAAATGTGATTGATTATCTCCTAACCTCTTCTCAATCCCACACACAGGGCTTTAAAGAAAGAGAAAAATAACACTGGAGGAAAAAAAGAAAAGAGAAAAGAACTAAATAGAGGAGGAGCAGCCATATTTGTTTCCCACAGGTGGAGCAAGAAAGAAAATGCGGCGGGACTCTACACAGCCGCCGCCGCCACACGGCCGCCGCCACACAGATGTGAAGAGTCTCATAACTGATGCAGACCCACGTGTGAATTATTGTTGTTGCGTAATTTTGTGTACAAACGTCTTCCACTTGTGCTCCTCTCTGATGTTTCCTCTCACTTTGTCTTCTCCACACGCACACACACACGCACACACACACACACACACACACACACACACACACACACACACACACACACACACACGCACACACACACGCACACACACGCACACACACACACACACACCAGTTCCTCTGTGTACCCTCGCTCACTGCCCCCCCCCTGCAGGCCCTCAGTGTCAGACCTCGGCGAAGGCCGACCTGGTTCTGCTGGTCGACGGCTCCTGGAGCATCGGACGCATCAACTTCAAAACCATCCGCAACTTCATCGCCCGCATGGTCAGTGTGTTCGACATCGGCCCCGAGCGCGTGCAGATCGGTAACGTTCTACTTGTACTCCTACCTGTACTCCTACCTGTACTCCTACCTGTACTCCTACCTGTACTCCTAACTGTACTCCTACCTGTACTCCTACCTGTACTTCTAACTGTACTCCTACCTGTACTCCTACCTGTACTACTACCTGTACTCCTACCTGTACTCCTACCTGTACTTCTAACTGTACTCCTACCTGTACTCCTACCTGTACTACTACCTGTACTCCTACCTGTACTCCTACCTGTACTACTACCTGTACTTCTAACTGTACTCCTACCTGTACTCCTACCTGTACTACTACCTGTACTTCTAACTGTACTCCTACCTGTACTCCTACCTGTACTTCTAACTGTACTCCTACCTGTACTTCTACCTATACTACTACCTGTACTTCTACCTGTACTACTACCTATACTACTACCTGTACTTCCACCTGTACTTCTACCTGTGCCTGTTCGGTTGGTGTAAACAGGAAGTGACATGCCTGTTGTGTCCCTGCTGGTCTCTGCTGGTCTCTGCAGGTCTGGCTCAGTACAGCGGAGACCCAAAGACCGAGTGGCACCTGAACTCCCACCCCACCAAGGCGTCTCTGCTGGACGCCATCGCCAACCTGCCGTACAAAGGAGGCAACACCATGACAGGTGAGCTCACCGCGGGGAGCCTCTCAGGATCCTGCCGGTTGGTTGGTCTGTGTAGGAAACAAAGAGAGGAAGAGAAAAGACTTGAGGGAGAAACTCAGAGGAAGGAATCCGACCAGAGAATGGTCCCAAATAAATGGACAGATAGATATGTGGATGGATGGATGGATTATAGATAGATAGATAGATAGGTAGATAGGTATATAGATGGAAGGATAGATGGATGGATGGATAGATAGATGGAAGGATAGATGGATGGATAGAAAGATGGATTGATAGTTAGATGGAAGGATAGATGGATGGATAGATAGATGGAAGGATAGATGGATGGATAGAAAGATGGATAGATAGTTAGATGGATGGATAGATGGATGATCGATAGATGGATAGATAGTTAGATGGAAGGATAGATGGATGGATAGATAGATGGATAGATAGTTAGATGGAAGGATAGATGGATGGATAGAAAGATGGATAGATAGTTAGATGGATGGATAGATGGATGGATCGATAGATGGAAGGATAGATGGATGGATAGATAGATAGTTAGAAGGATAGATGGATGGATAGATAGTTAGAAGGATAGATGGATGGATAGATAGATAGTTAGAAGGATAGATGGATGGATACATAGATGGATGGATAGATATATAGATGGATGGATAGATAGTTAGAAGGATAGATGGATGGATACATAGATGGATGGATAGATATATAGATGGATGGATAGATAGTTAGAAGGATAGATGGATGGATACATAGATGGATGGATAGATATATAGATGGATGGATAGATAGTTAGAAGGATAGATGGAGGGATACATAGATGGATGGATAGATATATAGATGGATGGATGGATATATAGATGGATGGATAGATAGTTAGAAGGATAGATGGATACAAAGGGCCCAGTTGGGTGTCTGTGCTCGTAGAGTGATTCTTCGTGAGTTCCCCTGAATGCCTCTGAAGCTCTTTGTTCCCGCGCACAGGGATGGCCCTGAACTACATCCTTCAGAACAACTTCAAGACCAACGTGGGGATGCGACCCCAAGCTCGCAAGATCGGCATCCTGGTCACTGACGGGAAGTCTCAGGACGAGATCGTCTCCACCTCGCAGATGCTGAGAGAGAACGACATCGAGCTGTACGCCATCGGTGCGTCACTTCTCATGTGAAGCTTGACCAGGACCAAACAATAGAGTCAGACTCTTCAGCTCCGGAGTCCTGTTCAAGGTTTTAGACCCATGGTATAGAAAGCTGTGAACTTCAAGAGATGAAGTGAAATGATGGGTCTCGAGTTAGGAAGAGCATGATGAGTATGTAAAGCTTCATGGGATTATATGTGATGGAAGTACTTCATGGTGGTCTTGTTTCTTCAGGGTCTTCTTCTTCACAGTGTTGACGTTTCTTTTCTTCTCAGGTGTGAAGAACGCCGACGAGGCCGAGCTGAGGTCCATCGCCTCGGACCCCGACGACATCCACATGTACAACGTCAAGGACTTCAAGTTCATGATGGACATCGTGGACGAGCTCACCGTCAACCTGTGCAACAGCGTCAAAGGCCCCGGTAGGCCCGCCATCAGGGTCCCTACAGGGTCCCCATGAGAGTCCCCATCAGGGTCCCCATGAGAGTCCCCATCAGGGTCCCCATGAGAGTCCCCATCAGGGTCCCCATCAGAGTCCCCATCAGGGTCCCCACAGGGTCCCCATGAGAGTCCCCATCAGGGTCCCCATGAGAGTCCCCATCAGAGTCCCCATCAGAGTCCCCATCAGGGTCCCCATGAGAGTCCCCATCAGGGTCCCCATGAGAGTTCCCATCAGAGTCCCCATCAGGGTCCCTACAGGGTCCCCATGAGAGTCCCCATCAGAGTCCCCATCAGAGTCCCCATCAGGGTCCCCATCAGGGTCCCCATGAGAGTCCCCATCAGAGTCCCCATCAGAGTCCCCATCAGAGTCCCCATCAGAGTCCCCATCAGGGTCCCCATGAGAGTCCCCATCAGGGTCCCCATGAGAGTCCCCATCAGAGTCCCCATCAGAGTCCCCATCAGGGTCCCTACAGGGTCCCCATGAGAGTCCCCATCAGGGTCCCCATCAGAGTCCCCATCAGAGTCCCCATCAGTGTCCCTACAGGGTCCCCATGAGAGTCCCTATCAGGGTCCCCATCAGACTACTAGTGTTAAAATGAAATATCTCAGGAGGCAGTATTCTGACACAAAGGGATATATATATATATATATATATCTAAATAAATACAAATATCTTTCGATATAAATAGATGAATGAATAGAAAAATAAATAGATTTTAAAAAAATAGATATATTTATATATGAATAAATAAATGACAATATATATATATTTATATATACATATATATAAATAAATAATAGAATGAATATATAAATACAAAATATATATAAATAAATATATATATATTAAAAATATATATATATATATAATGGAAAGTTAAGATAGATAGATTCAATGGAATATAAAAATGCACAATATATCTAAAAGCAATATAATATATAATGAGATAAGCTCAGAGTGGTCTTGACTTTGACCTCACTGTGAAACACTTTGACCTGTCGTGTTCTGGCTCCTCCCCCTCAGGAGAAGAGCTGGAGGCTCCCACCCACCTGCTGACCTCGGAGGTGACCCACCACTCCTTCAGGGCCACCTGGACGGCGCCCGGCGGCCCCGTGGACGAGTACCGCGTCACCTACGCCATGACGGCCGGGGGACCCACCCGAGAGGTGAGGGGGGCGCCGCCTTCTACTTCCTGTTGCCCTCATGTTCACTTCACATGAAGAAGAACCACCAGGACGCTCTGAGTGTTGCTTATGTTCAAATGTACAAGAACAAGAAGTTTACTTTAGTTTATGGATTACTGAAAAAATTTATATATATATATACAGGACTGTCTCAGAAAATTAGAATATTGTGATGAAGTTCTTTATTTTCTGTAATGCAATTAAAAAAACAAAAATGTCATGCATTCTGGATTCATTACAAATCAACTGAAATATTGCAAGCCTTTTATTCTTTTAATATTGCTGATTATGGCTTACAGTTTAAGAAAACTCAAATATCCTATCTCTAAATATTAGAATATCATGAAAAAGTATACTAGTAGGGTATTAAACAAATCACTTGAATTGTCTAATTAACTCGAAACACCTGCAAGGGTTTCCTGAGCCTTGACAAACACTCAGCTGTTATAAATCTTTTTTTTTACTTGGTCTGAGGAAATATTAAAATGTTATGAGATAGGATTTTAGAGTTTTCTTAAGCTGTAAGCCATAATCAGCAATATTAAAAGAATAAAAGGCTTGCAATATTTCAGTTGATTTGTAATGAATCCAGAATGCATGACATTTTTGTTTTTTAAATTGCATTACAGAAAATAAAGAACTTTATCACAATATTCTAATTTTCTGAGACAGTCCTGTATATATACAATATTTTTTTCAGTATGTACGTATACTACATATATATATATATATATATATATACAGTATATGTACATAGCTTTATATATATAATATTTTGTTCAGTATGTCCATATATTATATATATATAGTATATAGTATATATACATAGCTTTATACATACATAATAATTTTTTCAGGAATCAAAAAACAAAAGTATGTATATATACTATATATATATATATACTACATATATACAGGACTGTCTCAGAAAATTAGAATATTGTGATGAAGTTCTTTATTTTCTGTAATGCAATTAAAAAAACAAAAATGTCATGCATTCTGGATTCATTACAAATCAACTGAAATATTGCAAGCCTTTTATTCTGATTTATTGCTGATTATGGCTTACAGCTTAAGAAAACTCAAATATCCTATCTCTAAATATTAGAATATCATGAAAAAGTATACTAGTAGGGTATTAAACAAATCACTTGAATTGTCTAATTAACTCGAAACACCTGCAAGGGTTTCCTGAGCCTTGACAAACACTCAGCTGTTATAAATCTTTTTTTTTACTTGGTCTGAGGAAATATTAAAATTTTATGAGATAGGATTTTAGAGTTTTCTTAAGCTGTAAGCCATAATCAGCAATATTAAAAGAATAAAAGGCTTGCAATATTTCAGTTGATTTGTAATGAATCCAGAATGCATGACATTTTTGTTTTTTTAATTGCATTACAGAAAATAAAGAACTTTATCACAATATTCAAATTTTCTGAGACAGTCCTGTATATACCATATATATATATAATATTTTTTTCAGGAATCAAAAAACAAAAAGATGTATACTATATATATATATTTATATATATATATATTTATAAATATATATCATACGCATGTGTACTATACGTCTCTGGGAGGAACCAATGGGCTCGTATGAACCGGTTAACTACTTCCTGTGAGTTTAGGCTGTCGTAACTGATGCTTAAGCCCCGCCCCCTTGTTGGTTGAAAGCCCCTCACACCACATGTTGAAGCCTGTTCGCAGTGTTTCCACATCACCAGGTCTGGCTTCCATCCCGAGCCCTGAACCCCGTGGCCCCCCTCGGGCTGGAACCTGATCCACGTGGCTCTCCTGCACTCGGTTGACCCTTGACCTCCCGTGGAGTCGCCGTCTGTAAAACTCTTTATTGGCGTCAGGTGGAGCCGGGTGGGGCCTCCATGGAGGACCTCACACCGCCGCCTGCTCCCACAACACAGCGTGTTCAGTGAAGGTCTCATCGGGAGGCTCTGGGGGCGGGGCCTCGTGGAGCTTACACCGAGCCCAGTGGACCCGAGCGGGGGGGTTCAGGGTCAGCCGAGGGGGGGGGGTCTGGAGTTCTGCTGTGTGTCCATGAGAATTGTTCCGCTGCAGAGTGTTTACTTAGACCCACAATGCATTGCGCCTCTTGGCTCGCCGCTACCTCACATTGTCGTCCGTACACGGCAGCGATTCTTCTCGTCTCGTTTCATCGACATCACACATCTGACTCATCCTGTCGTAGAGCGTTGGCACGGTTCCCTCTAAGCCCCGCCCCTCCTGTGGTTGCAGCTGCTGGTGGACGGCCCGGTGAACACGGCGGTGCTGCAGGGCCTGAGCCCGCGGACCCAGTACGTGGTGAACGTCTACTCCGTGGTCGCCGGGGAGAGCAGCGAGCCCCTGAAGGGCACCGAGACCACCTGTAAGGGCCCCCCCCCCCCCCCCCCCCGGGAGGTTCTCCTGGTCTCCTCAGATGAACCGCTCCTCCTGCTCCTCCTCCTCCTGCTCCTGCTCCTCCTCCTCCTCCTCCTCCTCCTCCTGCTGCTCCCTCTGTTTACGACTCGTTCACATATTTTGCATCTGATACGAGGCGGAAAAAGACCAACCCGAGCTCCCATGATGCAACGCTGTGAGCTGAGGGAGGGGGAGGGCTTCTCTGAGCCGTGAAGACGTAAACAGCTGATCCATCAGGGCGCCGTTTCTAAGCACGTATTTATATATAAATGTTCAAATAAACACGTCTTTACGACGTGCTGAGTGCCCGGCCTCCTCCTGGACCTGGACCAGGTCCTCCTGGACCCGGACCAGGTCCTCCTGGACCCGGCTGGACTCTGAAGACCACCACCTGGTCTCTGTCCACCTGCTCCTCCTGAAGCTCTGACCTTTGACCTGTCTCCTCCTCTCAGTGCCGCTGTCCGCCGTGACGCTCATGGACGTCTCCGACGAGACCTCCAGCAGCATGAAGATGAGCTGGGGCGAGGTGGGCGGAGCCACCGGCTACATGCTGCTCTACAGGCCCACCAACGCCACCGAGCCCCAGCTGGAGAACGAGGTAAGACCACCAGGGGGCGACTCCTCGGGTTGTATAGAAGTCTATGTTTCATGTGTTAGAGCTGCATTCTCTCTCCTGACCACCAGGGGGCGACTCCTCTGGTTGTATAGAAGTCTATGCTTCATGTGTTAAAGCTGCATTCTCTCTCCTGACCACCAGAGGGCGACTCCTCTGGTTGTATAGAAGTCTATGCTTCATGTGTTAGAGCTGCATTCTCTCTCCTGACCACCAGGGGGCGACTCCTCTGGTTGTATAGAAGTCTATGCTTCATGTGTTAGAGCTGCATTCTCTCTCCTGACCACCAGGGGGCGACTTCTCTGGTTGTATAGAAGTCTATGCTTCATGTGTTAAAGCTGCATTCTCTCTACTGACCACCAAGGGGCGACTCTCTGGTTGTATAGAAGTCTATGCTTCATGTGTTAGAGCTGCGTTCTCTCTCCTGACCACCAGGGGGCGACTCCTCTGGTTGTATAGAAGTCTATGTTTCATGTGTTAAAGCTGCATTCTCTCTCCTGACCACCAGGGGGCGACTCCTCTGGTTGTATAGAAGTCTATGCTTCATGTGTTAAAGCTGCATTCTCTCTCCTGACCACCTGGGGGCGACTCCTCTGGTTGTATAGAAGTCTTAACCCCTCTGTGCTCTGCAGGTGCGGGTGGGGGGGGGCGTGACGGAGGTGCAGCTGGAGCAGCTGCTCCCCGACACCATGTACTCCGTCTCTGTGACCGCGCTCCACGGGGAAGCGGCCAGCGACCCTCTGGAGGGCAGAGGGGTCACCTGTGAGTCACCTGGTCAGACCGAGCTGGGTTTGAGAAGAAGAGCGTTGTTTCCTGACGGTTCTCACGCCCCCCCCCCCCCCCCCCAGTGCCCGTCCCCCCGGCTGGAGTCCTGAGGGTCTCTGACGTCACTCACAGCAGCATGAGGCTCGACTGGGACGCCGCGCCCGGAGACGTCCTCAAGTACACCGTCTCCTACCGGCCAGAGGACGGGGAGCTGCAGCAGGTGAGCCACCTGCATGCAGAGGTCAGAGGTCACCGGCTAGAGGGAGACAGGTCAGAGGTCACCGGCTAGAGGGAGACAGGTCAGAGGGAGACAGGCCAGAGGGAGACAGGCCAGAGGGAGAAGAGGAAAGGAAAGGAAAGGAGGATGAGAGGAGGAGGAGGAGAGGAGGAGGGAACCAGCCACTCCGGTCCCTGAGTGACGTGATGTTTTGTTTCTAGTCCTCTGATCTGGTTTCCGTAGGAACAGGAAGCAGCTCAGCGCGTCCAGGAGGAGGCGCAGCTTCTCCTCCCTCTGAGCTGCTCGTTAGCGTGACCTCTGACCTCTGACCTGCAGGTGGAGGTGGGCGGCGGCGCCACGGCGGTGGACCTGTCCGGCCTGCTCTCCCAGACGGAGTACTCCGTGGCCGTCACGCCGCTGTACGCCCGCGGGCCGGCGGCGCCGCTGCTCAGCACGGCCAGCACCGGTGAGGCGTCACACGCTCACTTCCTGCTGCTCTGATTGGTCGTCACACCGGAGGCCAAAGGCCAGATGGGGGCGTTTGATCTGAGATTAATTTAGTGATTTATTCTCTCACATCAAAGTTTAACCAGATCCATCAAACTGAAGATCATGATGAACTTATAACTGAGTTACATGAAATGATTCACTATAAGAAAGCCCTTCAATTATGAGGTCACATGACCACCATGTGACCTCATAATCACACACACAAAGAGACACACACACACACACACACATCACACACACACACACACACACACACACACACACACACACACACACACACACACACAGACACACACACACACACACACACACACACACACACACACACACACACACACACACACACACACACACACACAGAGACACACACACACACACACACACACACACACACACACACACACACACACACACACAGACACACACACACACACACACACACAGAGACACACACACACACAGAGACACACACACACACAGACACACACACACACACACACACACAGACACACACAGAGACACACACAGAGACACACACAGAGACACACACACACACAGAGACACACACAGAGACACACACAGAGACACACACACACACACACAGAGACACACAGACACACACACACACAGAGACACACAGACAGAGACACACAGACACACACACACAGAGACACACACAGACACACACACACACACAGAGACACACACAGAGACACACACACACACACAGAGACACACAGACACAGAGACCCACAAACACAGAGACACACAGACACACACACACACAGAGACACACACACAGAGACACACACACAGAGACACACAGAGACACACACAGAGACACACACACACACACACACACAGAGACACACACACAGAGACCCACAAACACAGAGACACACAGACACACACACACACACACAGAGACACACACACACACACACAGAGACACACACAGAGACACACACACACAGAGAGACACACACATGCTTGACCTCCTGGTGACCTTTGACCTGGTGACCTTTGACCTCCTGGTGACCTTGGTTCTCTGTGTGGACCAGACGTGGTTCCGGCTCCCAAGGACCTGCAGTTCTCCGAGGTGGCCCAGACCTCCTTCAGGGCCAGCTGGCAGCACGGGGCCCCGGACGTGGCCATGTACCGCATCGGCTGGACCCGGAGGGGCTCCCAGGACCCCGAGTCCGTAAGTCTGACCACCAGGGGGCGGCTCCTCTGGTTGTATAGAAGTCTATGCTTCATGGGTTAAAGCTGCATTCTCTCTCCTGACCACCAGGGGCGACTCCTCTGGTTGTATAGAAGTCTATGCTGCATGTGTTAGAGCTGCATTCTCTCTCCTGACCACCAGGGGGCGACTCCTCTGGTTGTATAGAAGTCTATGCTGCATGTGTTAAAGCTGCATTCTCTCTCCAGACCACCAGGGGGCGACTCCTCTGGTTGTATAGAAGTCTATGCTTCATGTGTTAAAGCTGCATTCTCCCTCCTGACCACCAGGGGGCGACTCCTCTGGTTGTATAGAAGTCTATGCTTCATGGGTTAAAGCTGCATTCTCTCTCCTGACCACCAGGGGGCGACTCCTCTGGTTGTATAGAAGTCTCTTGTTGACCCTTACCTCCGCCTCCAGGCCATCATGAGCAGCGAGGAGACCTCCCACCTCCTGCAGAACCTGGACCCCGACACCGAGTACTCCGTCACCGTCACGGCCATCTACCCCGACGAGTCGGAGAGCGAGGACCTGATGGGCAGCGAGCGCACATGTAAGCCACGACGCCATGACGCTGTGACGCCATGACGCCGTGACGCCATGACATCATGACATCATGACGCCGTACTCAACCGTTGTCGCCGTGGTCACGTTGAATAATAACTCTTGTTCTCTGGACGTCTCTCTCCAGTGCTGAAGGCTCCAGACGGTATGTCCTGGGTTTCATTGTGGTGGTGTGGTGGTCCACCATGTGGTCTGGTGGTCCACCATGTGGTGTGGTGGTCCACAGGGACCGGTCCACTACCTGCATGCCGTGTTTCAGGGCTTCTCCTCGTTCACACCACCTGAAGCTTCTGTGATCTCTTTGATCTCTGTGATATCTTTGATCTCTGTGATTGACAGCTGCCATCGGCCAATAGAAACACAGAACAGCTCCTTCTGTAAAGTGTCCTGAACATCAATAACTCATATTTATGACTTCAGGAAACTTATTGTTTACTGATTGCATCATCAATGACCATCAAGTTAATTAATTATTTTAACTGTATTGGTTCATAAATGACGAAGATGATGCAACATCTTCCTCACATGGCCGATGATCGTAGTAGATGGTGCTGTGAACGCGTGAGCTCCACCCACTGTCCTACCTCCACCTCGTCATCGTAACATTCACCTCCATCACCTCATCACCTCCGTCACCGAATGACCTCCATCACCTCCGTCACCAAATGACCTCCATCACCTCCGTCACCGAATGACCTCCATCACCTCATCACCTCATCACCTCCATCACCTCATCACCTCCATCACCCCCCCCCCCCTCTCTATCGTCTCACGGCGTCTCCTTGTGCTCTCAGCTCCGGCTCAGCCTCCTCGTAACTTGAGGGTGTTCAACGCCACCACCACCACGCTGGCGGTGAAGTGGGACTCCGCCCCCGGCACCGTCAACAGCTACAAGATCTCCTACAGGCCGGCGGGCGGAGGAGAGCCGCTCACGGTGAGTTCACTTGCTATGTGTCACTATATATATATATATATATATATTTATATGTATATATATAAATATATATATATAAATATAAACATATATAAACATATATATATATATGTATATGTTTATATATATACTTATAATATATATATATTTATATATATTTATATATATATATATGTTTATATATATAAACATATATATATATTTATATATATATATATATACAGTACATATAAATATATATATATATTTATATGTATATATATATATGTTTATATAGATATATATATATGTTTATGTATATAAATATATATATATATTTATATGTATATATATATATAATTGTAATTATAAGCACGTCAGTAGAATGATGAAGCCGCTTCCCTGTGAACAGACCCAAGTGGGGGGGAAGAAGACCAGCGTGGTTCTGCAGAAGCTGGAGCCCGACACCCGCTACTCGGTGTCCGTGGCCGCCGTGTTCCCCACCGGGGTCAGCAGAGACCTCAACGGAGAGGGCCAGACCAGTAAGAACCACGTGACCAGGAGACTGATTCATTGATTCATTGATTTATTGATTCACACTTAATTCTCATTTGGTGTGAAGAGACTTCAAACCGTCGCTCCAGGCTTGTTTATCTTTCATCTTCTGACCAGTTGATGTTTGGGAGGTTCTCGTCCCCTGGAGAATGAATGAGAGGGTGACGGGGATAAGTTATGAGCTAGCTCCATGCTGAATATAGAATATTTACACTAACCCCAAACTGCAGCTTTCAAAACCAGTGTAGTGGCGTGAACAGAGGAACTGACCACACCACCAGGACCTTGAATGCATCTCTGACCCGCTGTGCTCCTGCAGAGCCGCTGGGCGGCGTGAGGAAGCTGCAGGTGCTGAACCCCACCATGACCACGCTCAACGTGCGCTGGGAGCCGGCCGAGGGCCGAGTCAAGGAGTACAAGGTCCTCCACGCGCCCGCCGCCGGAGGAGCCCAGAGCATGGTAGGACTGGTAGGACCACTTCCTGCCGCCCGGCGCCGCCGACCTGCGGCCTTTAGATGGTCATCAAACTGCTGTGAACACCAATGCTGACGGGCCTGACGGTGCTGTTGTGTCCTCAGGAGACGGTGTCTGCAGGAACCACCAGCACCATCCTGAGGGGCCTGAAGCCCAACACCCTGTACAGCGTCTCTCTGGTGCCGGTCTACGCCGGCGGGGACGGGAAGACCATGTCTGAGAACGGAAAGACGAGTGAGGCCAGCACCATGAAGTCCCTTCAGACGTCATCCATGCAGATATTCAGACATGCAAAAACAATTCTGAGTACACGGGCAAATTACAATGCTCTGTGATCCATTTCTTCTGCCTATATTTACATGTATGTATGTATATATATACATATATATATATACAAACATATATATATACCGGGAGCTTTTGCACCATAAAATGTGCAAAAAGAACATATTAAAAACCTGTAGTACACATATTAGTGAAGCCAAGAGTGGAGCCGTTACATTACATTATTTACATTTGCTTCATTGGTTAATTTTTTTCATACATTTGTTAAATCTTTTGCATTTAAATTTTTTTTTTTACATTTGCTGCATTTGTTAATTTTTCATATATTTATGACATTTGTAAAAAAAAATGTACATTTGTTAATTATTTTAAACATTTGTAATTTTTTTTTACCTTTGTAATTCTTTTTACATTTGTGACTTTTTTTTACATTTGTTAAGCGTTTATTTAAAAAAAGAAAAAAACATTTGTGTCGAGAACAGTTATTTTGCATTAACTTAAATCAAGTTAAGTTAATCTTGAGTTAACCTGACTAACCCGACCCGCCTTCCCGCTCAGGGCCACTGGGCGGAGTGAAGAACCTGCGGGTCACCGACCCCACCATGACCTCCCTGGCGGTGAAGTGGGACCCGGCCGACGGGGCCGTGCGGCTCTACAAGGTCTTCTTCGTGCCGGCCGCCGGCGGCCAGGAGGAGATGGTGAGCGTCTCCGGTCTCAGGACTCGGTAAACCGGATCCGCCGTCTGAACCGGGTCGTGTCCTCCAACAGGAGCAGGTCCCGAGCGGCACCACCAACATCATCCTCAGGAACCTGATGCCCGACACGCCCTACACGGTGTCGGTGCTGCCGGTGTACCCGGCCCGGGAGGGGAAGCGCAGGGCGGAGACCGGGAAGACGTGTACGTCCCCCCGGTGTCTCTGGATCGCCACGAGCTGCGTGAACCCGACTTAACGATAACTTTGTGTTCCCCAGTGCCGCTGGGCGGAGTCGGCACCATGAAGGTCACCAGCCCCACCTTCACCACGCTCACCGTCAACTGGGATCCAGCCGACGGCAACGTGCAGGGCTACAAAGTGATCTACGTTCCTGTGGACGGGGGGGCGGAGATCGTGGTGAGCTACACACATTGTTGTCGAGGCAACTGGAGTTTAGTTGAGTTCACCCCACAGCCCCATCAACAAGCCACAGACCATCAGCCCACCCTCCCCCAGCCCATCAGGGGCTCACACCTCTGGAGCACCCTCCATCAACTCAGCGACGACCCTCGTCATCCTGGAGAGAGACGTCAATAGGCTGTTTAAAAAGCAGAACCCCCGCAAAGCAGCGGGCCCGGACTCCGTCTCCCCCTCCACCCTGAAGCACTGTGCTGACCATCTGACTCCGTAGTACACCGACATATTCATCACCTCCCTGGAGACATGCCACGTTCCAGCCTGCTTCAAGGCCTCCACCATCATCCCGTCCCCAAAAACCCAAGATCACAGGACTCAATGACTACAGGCCCGTCGCCCTGACCTCTGTGGTCATGAAGTCCTTGAACGCTTGGTCCTGTCACACCTCAAGACCATCACCGACCCACTCCTGGACCCCTGCAGTTCGCCTACAGAGCCAACAGGTCTGCAGGACACAGTCAACATGGCCCTTCACTACATCCTCCAGCATCTGGACTCCCAGGAACCCACGCCAGGATCCTGTTTGTGGACTTCAGCTCTGCTTTCAATACAATCATCCCGTCCCTGCTGCAGGACAAGCTCTCCCAGCTGCACGTGCCCGACTCCACCTGCAGGTGGATCACAGACTTCCTGACCGACAGGAAGCAGCACGTGAGGCTGGGGAAACACGTCTCAGGCTCCCGGACCACCAGCACGGGTTCTCCCCAAGGCTGTGTTCTCTCCCCTCTGCTGTTCTCCCTGTACACCAACAGCTGCACCTCCAGTCACCAGTCCGTCAAGCTCCTAAAGTTCTTGGATGACACCACCCTCATTGGACTCATCTCTGGTGGGGACGAGACCGCCTACAGGTGGGAGACTGACCACCTGGTGACCTGGTGCAGCCAGAACAACCTGGAGCTCAACGCTCTGAAGACAGTGGAGATGGTTGTGGATTTCAGGAGGAATGCAGCCCCACCCGCCCTCTCATCCTGTGTGACTCCCCCGTCGACGCTGTGGAGTCCTACCGCTTCCTGGGCTCCATCATCTCCCAGGACCTCAAGTGGGAGCTGAACATCGGCTCAATCTCCAAGAAGGCCCAGCAGAGGATGTTCTTCCTGAGGCAGCTGAGGAAATTCAACCTGCCAGGGAGAATGATGGTACAATTCTACACGGCCATCGTTGAGTCCATCATCTGCTCCTCCATCACCGTCTGGCACCCTGCAGCCACAGCCAAAGACAAGCGCAGGCTGCAGAGCATCATCCGCTCGGCCGAGAGGGTTATCGGCTGCAATCTGCCTTCCCTCCAGGTCCTGTTCACTTCCAGGTCACTGAAGCGGGCCAGAAAGATTGTCGCTGACCCCTCCCACCCTGGACACTCCCTGTTCAAGTCCCTCCCCTCGGGGAGGAGGCTGCGGTCCATCATGACAAAGACCACCCGCCACACCAAAAGTTTTTTCCCGTCGGCAGTCGGGCTCATCAATGGAACCCGGACTGACTGACCCATGTTGAGTTAACTGGAGTTTAGTTGAGTTAACCCATGTTGAGTTAACTGGAGTTTAGTTGAGTTAACCTACATTGAGTTAACTGGAGTTTAGTTGAGTTTACCTGCAGTTGGACTCAATGTCGCTGCTTCACTTAAAACACGTTGAAATAAAGGATTATGAAACGGTTCTGGGCACAAACCTTTTGTTTCATATTTAAGTTAACCAACATCTAAACAACATGTTCACTTCGGATCCATCACAGAATGTTCTCGTAGTTTATGAATGTGATTGTTCATGAATTCTCTTCAGTAAAAGGTCAAAGTTCAGGGCAGCTCTGCAGTGTGTTGAGTTTCACCGCCTGTGTTGTTGTTGTTGTTGTTGTTGTTGTTGCAGGAGCAAGTGTCTGAGAGCACCACCAGGACCGTCGTGGACGGTCTCCGACCGGACACCCGCTACACCGTCACCGTGGTGCCGGTCTACGCCGAGGGGGACGGGCCCAGTCTCACCGACACCGGCAGGACAAGTGAGTGCTGTGTGAGCCGAGAGCTCTCTCCCTCTGACCTCATGACCCCTTTGACCTTGTCACCTCATGACCCTGTGACCTCATGACCATGTGAACTCATGACCCTGTGAACTCATGGCACTTTGACCTTGTGACCCTGTGACCTCATGACCTTATGATTATGTGAACTCGTGACCTCATGACCATGTGAACTCATGACCTCATGACCCTGTGACCTCATGACCATGTGAACTCGTGACCCTGTGACCTCATGACGCTGTGACCTCATGATGCTTTGACCTTGTGACCTCATGACCCTGTGACCTCATGACACTTTGACCTTGTGACCCTATGACCTCATGACCCTGTGACCTCATGGCCCTTTGACCTTGTGACCCTGTGACCTCATGACCCTGTGACCTCATGGCACTTTGACCTTGTGACCCTATGACCTCATGGCCCTTTGACCTCATGACCTTGTGACCTCATGACACTTTGACCTCATGACCTCGTGACCCTGTGACCTCCGATCCAACGCTGACCCTGCCTTCCTGTGTGCGTGTCTCCTCTCAGGGCCGCTGGGCGTGGTGAGGAACCTGCAGGTCAGCGACCCCACCACCAGCAGCCTGAGCATCCGCTGGGAGCCGGCCGAGGGGAACGTCCAGGAGTACAGCGTGAGCTGGGCGCCCGCCGCCGGAGGAGATCAGACCACGGTGAGTCTCCCTCCTTACCAGTGTCCTTACCAGTGTCTTTACCAGTGTCCTTACCAGTGTCTTTACCAGTGTCTTGACCAGTGTCTTTACCAGTGTCTTTACCAGTGTCCTTACCAGTGTCTTTACCAGTGTATTTACCAGTGTCTTTCCCAGTGTCCTTACCAGTGTCTTTACCAGTGTCCTTACCAGTGTCTTTACCAGTGTCTTTTCCAGTGTCTTTACCAGTGTCCTTACCAGTGTCTTTTCCAGTGTCTTTACCAGTGTCCTTACCAGTGTCTTTACCAGTGTCCTTACCAGTGTCCTTACCAGTGTCCTTACGAGTGTCTTTACCAGTGTCCTTACCAGTGTCTTTACCAGTGTCTTTACCAGTGTCTTTACCAGTGTCTTTACCAGTGTCCTTACCAGTGTCCTTACGAGTGTCTTTACCAGTGTCCTTACCAGTGTCTTTACCAGTGTCCTTACCAGTGTCTTTACCAGTGTCCTTACGAGTGTCTTTACCAGTGTCCTTACCAGTGTCCTTAGAACATCAGCAGCTTCAGACTGAAACTCTCCTTTCTTCTTCTTCTTCTTCTTCTTCTTCTTCTTCTTCTTCAGAACCGGATCCCTGGAACCAGCACCTCCACCGTCCTGAAGAACCTGGATCCCAACACCGAGTACACCGTCACCGTGGTGCCGGTGTACGAGGAGATGGAGGGCGAGCGGCAGTCAGAGAACGGGAAGACGAGTGAGTCCAGCTGGGTTCAACCTGCAGAAGAAGAAATGATTCAAATGTAACTTTATTGGCCGCGTGGGCCGATAACGTCATGTGACTCACGCAGTAAAAGATACAAACACCAGTAAAACCAGAATAAACCATAAAATAGAGTTCTTCCAGGTGAGTTCAAGATGTTCTGACTACGCTAGAAAACAAAAGAGCCCGACGGAGACGTACGTTATTTATATGTATGTCTGTCTTGACGAGCCAATTAGAGCGGACTCTGCTTGAGCACCACAGAGCAGCAACGACCCTGAACACAGAGCACGGCGTCGCTCTGTCCAACAACTGCTACACAACGACTCGGTTTGGAGCCTTGGTTCTGGCTTCATGCAATCTGGAGTGACGAGAGGGGGAGGAGCTAAGAACAACCGGCCAATGAGACCTTTTTATTGTTTCTGTTAACTTTCATGGAGTAAAAACACATCGTGAAAGAGTTAAAGTCGTAAGATAAAAGCACCTGTCAATCACCTGGTAGCCCCGCCCCCAAAGCGTCCACTGTCAATCACCGGTAGCCCCGCCCCCAAAGCATCCCCTGTCAATCACCTGTAGCCCCGCCCCCAAAGCGTCCCCTGCTCTATGGTCTGACTCTAAATGACCATAAAGTATAAATGATGACATCATGCTGTATAGAAGAAGACTTGAAACTAGAGACTGAGACATGAACTCATGTTTACAATGTTTACTGAGGGAATACATCAAGAGAAGTAGAGTCACTATATAGACTTCTATACAACCAGAGGAGCCCCCTGGTGGTCAGGAGAGAGAATGCAACTTTAACACATGAAGCATAGACTTCTATACAACCAGAGGAGTCGCCCCCTGGTGGTCAGGAGAGAGAATGCAGCTTTAACACAGGAAGCAAAGACTTCTATACAACCAGAGGAGTCGCCCCCTGGTGGTCAGGAGAGAGAATGCAGCTTCAACACATGAAGTATAGACTTCTATACAACCAGAGGAGCCCCCTGGTGGTTAGGAGAGAGAATGCAGCTTCAACACATGAAGTATAGACTTCTATACAACCAGAGGAGCCCCCTGGTGGTCAGGAGAGAGAATGCAGCTTCAACACATGAAGTATAGACTTCTATACAACCAGAGGAGCCCCCTGGTGGTTAGGAGAGAGAATGCAGCTTTAAGAACCCTCCTGACCGGCGTTGTTCCCCCTCAGGTCCTCTGGGCGGAGTGAGGAACCTGCAGGTCACCGACCCGTCCGCCAGCAGCCTGACGGCCCGCTGGGAGCCGGCGGTGGGCAACGTGCGCAGCTACAAGGTCGTTTACGGCGCCCAGCCGGGCGATGAGCGGCTCACGGTACGAGCGGCACCGAGTCACCGCAGTGTCCGTGAGCTCATATCCTGTCCTGAGACCTTTACGCTCCTCTGAACAGGAGGAGGTGTCAGGAGGAACCAGCAGCCTCATCCTGAGGAGCCTGGAGCCAGACACCCTGTACAGCGTGGCCGTGGTGCCCGTGTACCCCGACGTGGAGGGCATCCGGCAGGAGGAGACGGGGAAGACCAGTGAGTCCACACGCATCCAGAAATATGATATATATATGTATGTATATATATATACAAATACATATATATATATATATATGTATATATATATGTATACATCTATATATATACATATATATGTATACATATATATATATACATACAGTATATATGTATATATATATATATGTATATATAGAGATATATATATACAAATACATATATATATATATGTATACATCTATATATATATGTATACATATATACATACAGTATATATGTATATATATATATATATGTACAGGACTGTCTCAGAAAATTAGAATATTGTGATGAAGTTCTTTATTTTCTGTAATGCAATTAAAAAAACAAAAATGTCATGCATTCTGGATTCATTACAAATCAACTGAAATATTGCAAGCCTTTTATTCTTTTAATATTGCCGATTATGGCTTACAGCTTAAGAAAACTCAAATATCCTATCTCTAAATATTAGAATATCATGAAAAAGTATACTAGTAGGGTATTAAACAAATCACTTGAATTGTCTAATTAACTCGAAACACCTGCAAGGGTTTCCTGAGCCTTGACAAACACTCAGCTGTTATAAATCTTTTTTTTTACTTGGTCTGAGGAAATATTAAAATTTTATGAGATAGGATTTTAGAGTTTTCTTAAGCTGTAAGCCATAATCAGCAATATTATAAGAATAAAAGGCTTGCAATATTTCAGTTGATTTGTAATGAATCCAGAATGCATGACATTTTTGTTTTTTTAATTGCATTACAGAAAATAAAGAACTTTATCACAATATTCTAATTTTCTGAGACAGTCCTGTATATATAGATATAGATATATATACAAATACATATATATATATGTATATATATTAGGGCTGTGAAACGATTACAATTTTTAATCGGGTTAATCACAGGTTTTTGTGGATTAATCATGATTAATCACATATTACCGATATTCTCGGTATATTTTGTGAGAACATAGAGATTTATGACAAAAGACGGATATATACATTTATACATTCTTCTATACAATGGTGCTGCAACTCAGCAGTTATTTAGCAGTTTTCTTCCATATGGAACATTAATACATCTTCATCCTAAACAGAATGTTTAACCCTCCTGTTACCTTTCGGGTCAATTTGACCCCATTCAATGTTTAATGTCGGTGTTCTTTGGGGTCAATTTGACCCCAGGCTGTTTTTCACTGTGTCAAACATATAAGAAATATCAACTTTTTTAGTTATTTAAAGGGCTATTTAGGTAGTCAACAAACAAACATAAAGTACCTCACACTTAAACTTGGGAAGCAATATTAATTCTAATAATTTTCTGGAGGTTTTAATTGCTGGGGTCAAATTGACCCCGAGGGTAAAATATGTTAGTAAATGTAAAGGTAACAGGAGGTTAAACAGAACATGTTTCTCTTGTTTGTCAACCATTAACTCCACCATGATACAATCTAAAGGCCTCTAGTCTTCCTCTAGCAGCTGCTGAGGCAAACTGACTGTGTGGGTTTTCTTCATGAACTGGGCCGTGATGAAAGGGACGGCGGGGACACCGCTGCAAAGCTGAAACCTCACCGGCCCGGACAGGTGGACAGATTGACAAGTGACTTTTGTTTTGCTCGGTCCCGATGCGCGCGCACGGAGCTCTGTGGCGCCAGACGGAGATCGATAAGTGTTAACGCAACGCGAAGAGACAGAAATGACATGCTGCTGTGGAGATACGATCAACAACAGACGTTTAGTTTAATAAAAGAACAAAGACGTGCTATAGAGAACATGTCAGGGGGCGGGCCAATCTTTTTAATGTCATTGATCTACCGACACTACGCCGCGATCGACTGGCAGGTCGCGATCGACGTGTTGAGACCCTGATCTACAGGAAGTAGAAGTCGTAACAAGGTTTCCGGAGGTGAACCTGCGGAAGGATCATTACCGATGAACAGACCGTCTGCATGAGAGCGGACAGAGTTCAGATTGAAGTGGTGGATTGGAAGCTCATTTTGCAAGTGACTTTTTCGTCCCGACGACCAACAACAGACGGATTGGAAGCTCATTCTGCGCATGCGTTAAATGCGTTAAAAAAAAAAAACTAGTTAAACCTGTAATTAAATTAACTGAGTTAACGCGTTATTTTTCACAGCACTAATATATATATATGTATACATCTATATATACATATATATATATATGTATATATATATACATATATATATGTATACATCTATATATATACATACTGTATATATATGTATACATATATATATACATATATATATGTATACATCTATATATATACATACTGTATATATATGTATACATATATATATGTATACATCTATATATATACATATATATACAGGACTGTCTCAGAAAATTAGAATATTGTGATAAAGTTCTTTATTTTCTGTAATGCAATTAAAAAAACAAAAATGTCATGCATTCTGGATTCATTACAAATCAACTGAAATATTGCAAGCCTTTTATTCTTTTAATATTGCTGATTATGGCTTACAGCTTAAGAAAACTCAAATATCCTATCTCTAAATATTAGAATATCATGAAAAAGTATACTAGTAGGGTATTAAACAAATCTCTTGAATCGTCTAATTAACTCGAAACACCTGGAAACACATTTTCAAATGTTTGATTTTGTTTTGCTGTTATAAATCTTTTTTTTACTTGGTCTGAGGAAATATTCAAATTTTATGAGATAGGATTTTAGAGTTTTCTTAAGCTGTAAGCCATAATCATTATAGAAAATAAAGAACTTTATCACAATATTCTAATTTTCTGAGACAGTCCTGTATGTATATATATGTATATATATGTATACATATATATTAGGGCTGTCAGCGTTAACGCGTTAATCTATGCGATTAATGTGGCCGCGTTAACGCACTAAAATATTTTAACGCAATTAACGCAACTTTTTTATTTTTTTAATATACTTTATTAATCCACAAGGGGAAATTAGTTCTCTGCATTTAACCCATCCTTAGTTATTAAGGAGCAGTGGGCTGCAGTGATGCGCCCGGGAAGCAACTGGGGGTTCAGTGCCTTGCTCAAGGACACTTCCACTTGCTTCCGGTGTTCGTTGAAGTTTTTACACTCAAACCGAGTGTCAAGCCGCGGCAGTACGGTTTGACACTGTTTCCGTTTTTAAAACAATTATTTCTCCGTGAAAATAAGGAGCAGGAATCAGTTTAACTCGTGGATGAATCAGTCGGGTTTCCTCCTCCTCTCCTTCCTCCCGTCTCCCCCTCTGACACACAGAGGAACGGAGGGGCGACGTGTCGGGAGACGCGGCGCGGAAAGAACTCGTCACACGAAACCTTCACCGTGATTGGTCAATCCGTTTGTCTGTCAACATTTTGGGGAAAAAATAACCAATGAGAGGAGAGGAGAGAGGAGAGAGGAGAGAGGAGGAGAGGAGAGAGGAGAGAGGAGAGAGGAGAGAGGGAGAGAGGAGAGGAGGAGAGGAGAGGAGAGGAGGAGAGGAGAGAGGAGAGGAGAGAGGGAGGAGAAAGAGGAGAGAGAGAGGAGAGAGAGAGAGAGAGAGGGAGGAGGAGAGGAGAGAGGGAGAGAGGAGAGAGAGGAGAGAGGAGGAGAGAGAGGAGAGAGAGAGGAGAGAGAGGAGAGAGAGGAGAGAGAGAGGAGAGAGAGAGGAGAGGAGAGGAGGAGAGGAGAGAGGAGAGGAGAGGAGAGGAGAGAGAGGAGAGGAGAGGAGAGAGGAGAGGAGAGAGGAGGAGAGAGAGGAGGAGAGAGAGGAGAGAGGAGAGGAGAGGAGAGAGGAGAGAGAGAGGAGAGAGAGGAGAGAGGAGAGAGAGGAGGAGAGAGGAGAGAGGAGAGGAGAGAGGAGAGAAGAGGAGAGAGGAGAGGAGAGGAGAGGAGGAGAGAGAGGAGGAGAGAGGAGAGAGAGGAGGAGAGGAGAGGAGGAGGAGAGGAGAGGGGAGAGGAGAGAGGAGAGAGAGGAGAGAGGAGAGGAGAGAGAGAGAGGAGAGGAGAGGAGGAGAGGAGAGAGAGAGGGAGAGGAGAGGAGGAGAGGAGGAGAGGGAGAGAGAGGAGAGAGGAGTGGAGAGAGGAGAGGAGGAGAGGAGAGGAGAGAGAGAGGAGAGAGAGGAGGAGAGAGAGAGAGAGGAGAGGAGGAGAGGAGAGAGAGAGGAGAGGAGAGAGGAGAGAGAGGAGAGGAGAGAGAGAGAGAGGAGAGAGAGGAGAGAGAGAGAGAGAGGAGGAGAGGGAGAGGAGGAGAGAGAGAGAGGGAGGAGAGGAGAGGAGGAGGAGAGGAGAGGAGAGGAGAGAGGAGAGAGGAGAGAGGAGAGGAGGAGAGAGAGAGGAGAGGAGAGAGAGGAGAGGAGGAGAGGAGAGAGGAGAGGAGAGAAGAGAGGAGAGGAGAGAAGAGAGGAGAGAGGAGAGGGAGAGAGAGGAGAGAGCAGAGGAGAGAGGACAGCTGCTGGCCCCGCCCCTCTGTGAGTGACAGCTGCTGGCCCCGCCCGTCTCTTCCAGAGCCTCTGGGCGGCGTGAAGAACCTGCAGGTCACCGACCCCTCCACCAACTCGCTCCGGGTCCGCTGGGAGCCGGCCGAGGGCGACGTCCGGCAGTACCGGATCCTCTACGCCCCCGTGGGGGGCGGAGCCGAGAGCACGGTGGGTCACGCATACTAATGAGCGTAGCCTCAAACGCAAGTTACGTATGTAACTATGGTTCTATGAATCATGTCACTTTTTACCAGACAACAAATAATAACACATTACATAACAGCACAACAACAACCAACTACACAACAATCAGACAAGGAAAAAACATATAAATCACCATAGATCACCATATATCACCATAAATCACCAGAAACCATCATAAATCATCGTAAATCCCCATAGATCACCATAAATCATCATAAATCCCCATAGATCACCATAAATCATCATAAATCACCATAAATCATCATAAATCCCCATAGATCACCATAAATCATCATAAATCCCCATAGATCACCATAAATCATCATAAATCCCCATAGATCACCATAAATCATCATAAATCACCATAAATCATCATAAATCCCCATAGATCACCATAAATCATCATAAATCCCCATAGATCACCATAAATCATCATAAATCACCCCCATCATCCTCCTCCTTAGTGAAGCTACTATAATAATTGTATTTATATCATTCCAACCTTTATGTTCCTCCAGGCTACTTGTGGAATGTGAATGTTTATTCTCTTCTGGATTCCTTTAAGGTCATAAACTGTTTCTTTGGAATCCTCGTTGTTCGTTTAAACATCTTATCACTTGTTATACGATGTTATTTGATTTCACATCATGTAAATTGGGTTCAAAGTCCTGGACACCCATTGGTCACAGTGTGTATGACCCCTGCGTGACCTCTGACCTCCAGACTCAGGTGTCCGGGATGTCCACCAACGCCGTGCTGAGAGAGCTGCGGCCCGACACCCAGTACACCGTGACCCTGGTGCCCGTGTACGCCGAGCTGGAGGGCCGGCGCAGCTCGGAGGACGGGAAGACCAGTGAGTCGCCCGGAGGCGGAGAGGCGGCAGGGCTCAGCGTGCGGCTGATTGACACTCGCTGACCTCTGACCTCCAGCAGCTGTTTGAGGTACCTGTGGTTGTGCGTTGACAGAGGCTCTGGGCGGCGTGAAGAACCTGGAGGTCAGCGACCCCTCCACCAGCTCACTCAGGGTGCGCTGGGAGCCGGCCGAGGGAAACGTCCGCCAGTACCGCCTCTTCTACGTCCCGACAGCAGGGGGCGCCGAGGACATGGTGAGGACAGAGGACACGAGGAGGACAGAGGACACTAAGATGAGGACAGAGGACACGAGGACCACAGAGGACACTAAGATGAGGACAGAGGACACTAAGATGAGGACAGAGGACACGAGGAACACAGAGGACACTAAGATGAGGACAGAGGACACGAGGAGGACAGAGGACACTAAGATGAGGACAGAGGACACGAGGAGGACAGAGGACACTAAGATGAGGACAGAGGACACGAGGACCACAGAGGACACTAAGATGAGGACAGAGGACACTAAGATGAGGACAGAGGACCACAGAGGACACTAAGATGAGGACAGAGGACACTAAGATGAGGACAGAGGACACGAGGAGGACAGAGGACACTAAGATGAGGACAGAGGACACGAGGAGGACAGAGGACACTAAGATGAGGACAGAGGACACGAGGAGGACAGAGGACACTAAGATGAGGACAGAGGACACAAGGAGGACAGAGGACCACAGAGGACACTAAGATGAGGACAGAGGACACTAAGATGAGGACAGAGGACACGAGGAGGACAGAGGACACTAAGATGAGGACAGAGGACACGAGGACCACAGAGGACACTAAGATGAGGACAGAGGACACAAGGAGGACAGAGGACACTAAGATGAGGACAGAGGACACGAGGACCACAGAGGACACTAAGATGAGGACAGAGGACACTAAGATGAGGACAGAGGACACGAGGAGGACAGAGGACACTAAGATGAGGACAGAGGACACGAGGAGGACAGAGGACACGAGGAACACAGGACACTAAGATGAGGACAGAGGACACTAAGATGAGGACAGAGGACCACAGAGGACACTAAGATGAGGACAGAGGACACGAGGAGGACAGAGGACACTAAGATGAGGACAGAGGACACGAGGAGGACAGAGGACCACAGAGGACACTAAGATGAGGACAGAGGACACGAGGAGGACAGAGGACCACAGAGGACACTAAGATGAGGACAGAGGACACTAAGATGAGGACAGAGGACACGAGGAGGACAGAGGACACTAAGATGAGGACAGAGGACACGAGGAACACAGAGGACACTAAGATGAGGACAGAGGACACTAAGATGAGGACAGAGGACACGAGGAGGACAGAGGACACTAAGATGAGGACAGAGGACACAAGGAGGACAGAGGACACGAGGACCACAGAGGACACTAAGATGAGGACAGAGGACACGATGAGGACAGAGGACACTAAGATGAGGACAGAGGACACGATGAGGACAGAGGAAACGATAAGGACAGAGGACACTAAGATGATGACAGAGGACACTAAGATGATAACAGAGGACACTAAGATGAGGACAGAGGACACTAAGATGATAACAGAGGACACTAAGATGATAACAGAGGACACTAAGATGAGGACAGAGGACACTAAGATGAGGACAGAGGACACGAGGACCACAGGACACTAAGATGAGGACAGAGGACACTAAGATGAGGACAGAGGACACTAAGATGAGGACAGAGGACACGAGGACCACAGAGGACACTAAGATGAGGACAGAGGACACTAAGATGAGGACAGAGGACACTAAGATGAGGACAGAGGACACAATGAGGACAGAGGACACGATGAGGACAGAGGACACGATGAGGACAGAGGACACTAAGATGAGGACAGAGGACACTAAGATGAGGACAGAGGACACAATGAGGACAGAGGAAACGATGAGGACACTAAGATAATAACAAAGGACACTAAGATAAGAACAAAGGACACTAAGATAAGGAGGACCTAGGAGGTGAGAACATAGGACCTAGGAGGTGAGAACATAGGTCCTAGGAGGTGAGAACATAGGTCCTAGGAGGTGAGAACATATGCCCTAGGAGGTGAGAAGACAGGCCTAGGAGGTGAGAACACAGGCCTAGGAGGTGAGAACATAGGTCCTAGGAGGTGAGAACATAGGTCCTAGGAGGTGAGAACATAGGACCTAGGAGGTGAGAACATAGGTCCTAGGAGGTGAGAACATAGGTCCTAGGAGGTGAGAACATAGGTCCTAGGAGGTGAGAACATATGCCCTAGGAGGTGAGAAGACAGGCCTAGGAGGTGAGAACACAGGCCTAGGAGGTGAGAACATAGGGCCTAGGAGGTGAGAACACAGGCCTAGGAGGTGAGAACATAGGCCCCGAACATAGGCCTAGGAGGTGAGAACAAAGGCCTAGGAGGTGAGAACATAGGCTCTAGGAGGTGAGAACATAGGGCCTAGGAGGTGAGAACATAGGGCCTAGGAGGTGAGAACATAGGTCCTAGGAGGTGAGAACATAGGACCTAGGAGGTGAGAACATAGGTCCTAGGAGGTGAGAACATAGGTCCTAGGAGGTGAGAACATATGCCCTAGGAGGTGAGAAGACAGGCCTAGGAGGTGAGAAGACAGGCCTAGGAGGTGAGAACACAGGCCTAGGAGGTGAGAACATAGGGCCTAGGAGGTGAGAACATAGGCCCTAGGAGGTGAGAACATAGGCCTAGGAGGTGAGAACAAAGGCCTAGGAGGTGAGAACATAGGCCCTAGGAGGTGAGAACATAGGGCCTAGGAGGTGAGAACACAGGCCTAGGAGGTGAGAACACAGGCCCTAGGAGGTGAGAACACAGGCCTAGGAGGTGAGAACACAGGCCCTAGGAGGTGAGAACACAGGCCTAGGAGGTGAGAACACAGGCCTAGGAGGTGTGCTCCTCTCACCCTGTCTCCTGTGAGCAGGAGCAGGTGTCGGGCGGCTCCACCAGCAGCGTCCTGAGGAGCCTGCTGTCGGACACGGCCTACACCGTGACCGTGGTGCCGGTGTACCCCGAGGGAGAAGGCCAGCGGCAGTCTGACCACGGAAAGACACGTAAGTCCTCCGCCCTCATGTGGCCTTCAAGACCTCCTTCAAATGTGGGACAAACATGTGGACTTATGAATTATTCTCATTTAAGTTAGAAGTGAACTAAAAGTTCACTGGACACGTGACTCAACCAACGACCGACCAACCTACTAACCTACTGAACTACTGATCGACCGAGCAACCAACCAACCGACCGACCAACTGACCAAACCAACGAGCGACCAACCTACCCACCGACCAACCGACCAAATGACCGAGCGACCAAACAACCAACCGACCGACCAACCTACCAACCCACCGAGCGACCAAACGACCAACCTACGAAACGACCAACCGACCAACCCACCGAGCGACCAAACGACCAACCTACCAACCGACCGACCAAATGACCGAGCGACCAAACAACCAACCCACCGAGCGACCAAATGACCAACCGACCAAATGACCGACCAAACAACCGACCGACCAACCTACCAACCCACCAAACGACCAACATACCAACCGACCAAACAACCAACCGACCGACCAACCGACCAAATGACCGACCGACCAAACAACCAAATGACCAACCGACCGACCAACCCACCGAGCGACCAAACGACCAACCGACCAAATGACCGACCGACCAAACAACCAACCTACCAACCGACCGAGCGACCAACTGACCAAACGATCAAACGACCAAACGACCAACCGACCAAACGACCGACCGACCCGTGTGGTCATACAATACGAGGGAGAAGCTTTGGTCCAGTTTAAATCTGCGCGATGCGTCTACACTCTGAGCACCAAGGAAGGAGACGTCTAGGAGACATCTAGGAGACGTCTGGGAGACATCTGGGAGACATCTAGGAGACGTCTGGGAGACATCTAGGAGACGTCAAGGAGACATCTGGGAGACATCTAGGAGACGTCTGGGAGACATCTAGGCGACATCTAGGAGACATCTAGGAGGGATTCAGAGGGTTGTGCATGGACCCGGAGCTGAGCTCCTCTCCTCAGGGTTGTGTTCCTCCATGGAGGCTCCTGCTGGGAGCCAGAGGCTCCTGCCTCCTCCTCCTCCTCCTCCTCCTCCTCCTCCTCCACAGACACTACAGAGAGCAGTGCTCCTCACTGAGCTGCTCTGCAGCTTCTTCAGAGAATCTGAAGTGAAGCCCTAATCCGTCTTGAGGTCGGCTCTCTCTCTGTTTAGCACTGAAGGAATGTCATCACATGTGGTTGAGTCCTCAAACCGGAGCCCCCCGGAGTCCTCTGGGAGTGAAAGAGTGAGTCCTCGCCTTCTCGTTCTCCTGACCCCTGTGACCTCTGTGACCTCTGTGACCCCTGCAGTCCCGCGGACGCCGCCCAGGAGCATCCAGGTGTACAACCCCAGCACCAACGGCCTGAACGTGCGCTGGGAGCCGGCCTCGGGCCGGGTGCAGCAGTACCGGGTGGCGTACTCGTCTCTGGGCAGAGCCAGCCCCACCGAGTCGGTGAGTACCCCCCCCCCCCCGGGTCACCGTTAGCTGGTCATCATGTTTTAAAGGGCCGGCGCGTACGTGCTTCCAGTTGTGGGATCTCAACCACGTCATCGCACGGGAACCAGAGGCTCTAGATCCCCCCCCCCCCAGATATTTAGCTCCAGCCCAAACAAGAGCAGCTCTGGGAGAAGGAGCACTGGAGGTCAACCAGCAGATGCCGTGTTCCTGAAGCGAGGACGAGCGGCGCCGCGTTGATCCCGGTGGCGAGCGGCGAGCGCTCCGTCCAGCCGCGTCCCCGTCAGACTGTTTACCGCCGTCCACTCAGTCTGACGGGGTGTTAGTGCTCCCAGAGCAGTGACATCATCATGTACACGAGCTGCCAGAGCAGGCCTCATTGGAGGAGGTGTGTGTGTGTGTGTGTGTGTGTGTGTGTGTGTGTGTGTGTGTGTGTGTGTGTGTGTGTGTGTGTGTGTGTGTGTGTGTGTGTGTGTGTGTGTGTGTGTGTGTGTGTGTGTGTGTGTGTGTGTGTGTCTGTGTGTGTGTGTGTGTCTGTGTGTGTGTGTATGTCTGTGTGTGTGTGTGTGTCTGTGTGTGTGTCTGTGTGTGTGTGTGTGTGTGTCTGTGTGTGTGTGTGTGTGTGTGTGTGTGTGTGTGTGTGTGTGTGTGTGTGATCCTCTGGTTGCTCCTCCTCACAGATCCTGGTTCCCGCTAACGTCCACAACGCCTTCCTGGACAACCTGGTCCCAGACACTCCGTACTCGGTCAGCGTGTCGGCTCTGTACGCCGACGAAGAGACGCCGCCGGTCAGGGACAGCGGCAGGACGCGTAAGAGCAGTGACCATGTGACCATGTGACCATGAGACCATGTGACCATGTGACCATGTGACCATGAGACCATGTGACCATGTGACCACGAGACCATGTGACCACGAGACCATGTGACCACGTGACCATGTGACCACGTGACCATGTGACCACGAGACCATGTGACCACGAGACCATGTGACCACGTGACCATGTGACCATGTGACCACGTGACCATGTGACCATGTGACCACGTGACCATGTGACCATGTGACCACGAGACCATGTGACCACGTGACCATGTGACCACGAGACCATGTGACCACGTGACCATGTGACCACGTGACCACGTGACCATGTGACCATGTGACCATGTGACCATGTGACCATGTGACCATGTGACCATGTGACCACGTGACCATGTGACCATGTGACCATGTGACCACGTGACCATGTGACCACGTGACCACGTGACCTTGTGACCTTGTGACCATGTGACCATGTGACCACGAGACCATGTGACAACGTGACCATGTGACCATGTGACCACGAGACCATGTGACCACGAGACCATGTGACCACGTGACCATGTGACCATGTGACCACGTGACCTTGTGACCATGTGACCACGAGACCATGTGACCATGTGACCACCTGACCACGAGACCACGTGACCACGAGACCATGTGACCACGAGACCATGTGACCACGTGACCATGTGACCACGAGACCATGTGACCACGAGACCATGTGACCTTGTGACCATGTGACCACGAGACCATGTGACCATGTGACCACGAGACCTTGTGACCACGAGACCATGTGACCATGTGACCACGAGACCACGTGACCACGTGACCACGTGACCTTGTGACCTCTGCATGCTTCAGACAGCTCACGGGGTCGTGGTGTTTACGCAGCGCCTCTAAACGAATGACGTCACCGTTCAGTCCGATCCCGATGATGACGTCATAAAACAAACGATGCTGCTGTTTGTTGACCTGCTAAAGTAAATCATGTCGCTTTGATAAACCATGACATCATCGTCCCGTTAGCATGAGCCGCTAGCTCGCTACGGCCGACCTGAAAGAAGCAGAACATCAAGACCCCGGAGCGGTTCTGGTTCTGGAGGTCCGGTGGGCGGTTCCTCACGCCGTGTGTTTGTGCCACAGTGCCGCGCGCCGGCCCCCGGAACATGCGCGTGTTCGACGCCACCACCAGCACCCTGACCATCGGCTGGGACCACGCCGAGGGGCCCGTGAGGCAGTACCGGGTCACCTACGCCCCCCTGACCGGGGACCCCATCACCCAGTTCGTGAGTACTCGCCCCCGGGTCATCGACCCGCCCGCTTCAAACAGGAAGTGAGAACAGCCGAGAGGCCGAGAACTCGTGAGCTCTGGCTCCGCCGCCAGCGTGAAGATGTTTCAGCGGTGAAGGGTTATGAGTCACCGGCTCGGCGAAACACGTCAGTGAGGCCCGGACCAGCTGGGCTGCCCCTCGTTAGCGGAGCACCTGCTGCGATGAGTCAGCACATCTGTTGCTAACGGAGGAGCGCTGTGCTCCAGTCGTTCCCTCTAAAGGGAACCGGTTCAGACCAGTTAGCGTCTGACGGACGAGACGTTGGGTGTTAGAAGCTCAACGTTCCCAAAGGGTCAAAGTTCACTGATGATCGACAAACACTTGGATTTAAATTTGTAATTGAGAACTTGATGGTTGTCAAACGGCATTTTGAGAAATTGCCGACCCATTCTGGACCTTTTTGCAAACAGCCATGACCTCTGACCTCTGTTGGTTTCTTGGTCCTCAGACGGTGGTTCCAGGAAACAGAAACAACGCCATGCTGCAGAGCCTGCTGCCCGACACCCCGTACAACATCACGGTGGAGGCCGTCTACGCCGAGGGGCCCGGGGGGGTCCTCAACGGAAACGGGCGCACAGGTGAGGCCGCCGCACCTCCACCACCCAGATGTCTTTAGGGACAACCAGAGGAGCCCCCTGGTGGTCAGGAGAGAGAAGGCAGCTTTAACACATGAAACATAGACTTCTATACAACCAGAGGAGCCCCCTGGTGGTCAGGAGAGAGAATGCAGCTTTAACACATGAAGCATAGACTTCTATACAACCAGAGGAGTCGCCCCCTGGTGGTCAGTAGAGAGAATGCAGCTTTAAGACATGAAGCATAGACTTCTATACAACCAGAGGAGTCGCCCCCTCGTGGTCATGAGAGAGAATGCAGCTTTAACACATGGAGCATAGACTTCTATTCAACCAGAGGAGTCGCCCCCTGGTGGTCAGTAGAGAGAATGCAGCTTTAACACATGAAGCATAGACTTCTATACAACCAGAGGACTCGCCCCCTGGTGGTCAGGAGAGAGAATGCAGCTTTAACACATGAAGCATAGACTTCTATACAACCAGAGGAGCCCCCTGGTGGTCAGGAGAGAGAATGCAGCTTTAACACATGAAGCATAGACTTCTATACAACCAGAGGAGTCACCCCCTGGTGGTCAGTAGAGAGAATGCAGCTTTAAGACATGAAGCATAGACTTCTATACAACCAGAGGAGTCACCCCCTCGTGGTCATGAGAGAGAATGCAGCTTTAACACATGGAGCATAGACTTCTATTCAACCAGAGGAGTCGCCCCCTGGTGGTCAGTAGAGAGAATGCAGCTTTAACACATGAAGCATAGACTTCTATACAACCAGAGGACTCGCCCCCTGGTGGTCAGGAGAGAGAATGCAGCTTTAACACATGAAGCATAGACTTCTATACAACCAGAGGAGCCCCCTGGTGGTCAGGAGAGAGAATGCAGCTTTAACACATGAAACATAGACTTCTATACAACCAGAGGAGCCCCTTGGTGGTCAGGAGAGAGAATGCAGCTTTAACACATGAAGCATAGACTCCTATACAACCAGAGGAGCCCCCTGGTGGTCAGGAGGGAGAATGCAGCTTTAACACATGAAGCATAGACTTCTATACAACCAGAGGAGTCGCCCCCTGGTGGTCAGGAGAGAGAATGCAGCTTTAACACATGAAGCATAGACTTCTATACAACCAGAGCAGCCCCCTGGTGGTCAGGAGGGAGAATGCAGTTTTAACACATGAGGCATAGACTTCTATACAACCAGAGGAGTCGCCCCCTGGTGGTCAGGAGAGAGAATGCAGCTTTAACACATGAAGCATAGACTTCTATACAACCAGAGGAGCCCCCTGGTGGTCAGGAGAGAATGCAGCTTTAACACATGAAGCATAGACTTCTATACAACCAGAGGAGTCGCCCCCTCGTGGTCATGAGAGAGAATGCAGCTTTAACATATGGAGCATAGACTTCTATACAACCAGAGGAGTCGCCCCCTGGTGGTCAGTATAGATAATGCAGCTTTAACACATGAAGCATAGACTTCTATACAACCAGAGGAGTCGCCCCCTGGTGGTCAGGAGAGAGAATGCAGCTTTAACACATGAAGCATAGACTTCTATACAACCAGAGGAGCCCCCTGGTGGTCAGGAGAGAGAATGCAGCTTTAACACATGAAGCATAGACTTCTATACAACCAGAGGAGTCGCCCCCTCGTGGTCATGAGAGAGAATGCAGCTTTAACACATGGAGCATAGACTTCTATACAACCAGAGGAGTCGCCCCCTGGTGGTCAGTAGAGAGAATGCAGCTTTAACACATGAAGCATAGACTTCTATACAACCAGAGGAGTCGCCCCCTGGTGGTCAGGAGAGAGAATGCAGCTTTAACACATGAAGCATAGACTCCTATACAACCAGAGGAGCCCCCTGGTGGTCTGGAGAGAGAATGCAGCTTTAACACATGAAGCATAGACTTCTATACAACCAGAGGAGCCCCCTGGTGGTCAGGAGAGAGAACAGGAAGTTGCCGTCTGTTGTCAGATGAATTTTATAAAGTGTTCCTCATATTCTCTTCCCTAAAAACATTCTAGGTCATTTTAAAACTGTACAACATTTCCTAACAGCTGTTGTTGTTGTTGTTGTTGTCCGTCTCAGTGGGGATGCTGAGCCCCAGGAACCTCCGAGTCTCAGACGAGTGGTACACCAGGTTCAGGGTGGCCTGGGACCCGGTGGCTGCTCCGGTCCAGGGGTACCGGCTGGTCTACGCTCCTGCAGGTGAGCCCACAGGTCTACCTCGGCCCAGGTGGACTAGACCCTGGACCTCGAGTCCGTGGTGGGTTCAGGTCGTGGCGGGCCTCTCGTGTTCCGACCCTCCGGTTTGTCTTCCAGGCACCAACCAGCTCATGGACTTCTTCGTGGGCGACGTGACCTCGTACACGCTGCACAACCTGCTGCCCGGAACCACCTACGACCTCCAGGTGGCGGCCCAGTACGGAGGAGGCCTGAGCGCGGCGCTGGCCGGGGACGGCACCACGCGTACGTACCGGAGCTGGACAGACCACGGGACCCTCCACGGGTCATACATGATCATCTACTGACCAGAGACTGAAACTGGGTCAAAGTCAACGGGATTTTCACAAATGTTTACAACAATGTTCAAACCTGAGGGATGATTCCTCAGGTTTGAACATTGTTGTAAACATTTGTGAAAATTCAGTTGACTTCGTGTTGGAATGATAACATCTGAAAGCTTGAAGCTGAAATATAAAAAGAAAATGTCTGAAAATGTCTGAAAATAGCTGAAATATGAAACGAATAGCTGAATTATAAAGTTATAGCTAACAATTCTCTCAACATTTTAAAGGTGGAATGGTGTATTTAGATAAAGGTACGCCGACATTGTAAGCTTTTAAAGTTGAAAAAGTTTAAGCGGATTTGAAGCTTTGCTCCATAGGAAACCATTCATTATTTATTCCATAAAAACATTAATCATTTAAAAATGTGAAAAGATAAAAAATATCTGAAAATATACAATAAAAGTTGAAGGTTATGTCGACATTGAAAAAAATAAATGATTGAATTAACTGAAAGTATGAAGAGCTTAGAAGCTTTTAAAGTTGAAGACTTTCTCCATTGTGATCCCATTCAAATTAATAACCATAATATATTTATAATATGAACAGTTCAAGAGTTAGAAATATGAAAAGTCATAACAATCATGAGCCGAAGGAGTTGAATATTTTAATATTTGAACAGTTTCTGTAGCTTAATATACGAAGGAGGAGAAAGGGTCCAAAATACGAAAGAAAGAAATAGAAGAAGAAGTTTATTAAAGATTTGAAGAACAACAGTTGGACGGCTGAAGCATTCCAACTAAATATTAATGTTGTTCTTCTTGTTCTCAAAGGAAGGCCAGTTTTAGAGCTTCTCTCAGCAGCATAACTGTTTTCAGCTGCGCTCACATAAAAAAGGTTTAAGGGTTTTCTACCCCCCGCTAGTCATCTAAGGCGATAACACAATGTACCATCAGAACACTGGAGATGGGCCTCTATACACCTCTGTAAAGCGTTAGGGTTAACCCTAACTTTAACCCTCTACACACCTCTGTAGAGCGTTAGGGTTAACCCTAACTTTAACCCTCTAGACACCTCTGTAGAGACTTCATTAACACCAGAGAATAGTCATCTACATATTAACTATGTCGAGAGTTTATGATTCATTTAATGTTATCTTCATTGATAAAACAGTGCTTTTACTTTGAAAAATAAGGACATGTCTATGTGACTCGAGAACTTTGAACGGTCTTGTGGAACTCAACCACGAGGTCAACGAAGGCCTTCAATGGGCAAATGGTTGACCTTGACCTTGACCTAAACCAGTTGACCTCTGTCTCCTGAAGTGTCCCTTCCACGCGTCTGATTGGTTGAATGTCCGTCCTCCGCAGTGTACCTGAATGTGACCAACATCGAGACGTACGGCGCCGACCACGACAAGTTCTGCATCAAGTGGACCTCTCACAGGGCGGCCACGTCCTACCGCATCAAGCTCCGCCCCCTGGACCGTGAGTCTCCTCCCTCTTATTTCCCCACTAGGTTCAGTTCATCACCGTTAATGTGTCCACCTGGTGCTCTGGATTCATGTGTCCACCTGATGCTTTAGATTCATGTGTCCACCTGGTGCTCTGGATTCATGTGTCCACCTGGTGCTCTGGATTCATGTGTCCACCTGGTGCTCTGGATTCATGTGTCCACCTGATGCTCTGGATTCATGTGTCCACCTGGTGCTCTAGATTCATGTGTCCACCTGATGCTTTAGATTCATGTGTCCACCTGATGCTCTGGATTCATGTGTCCACCTGGTGCTCTGGATTCATGTGTCCACCTGGTGCTCTGGATTCATGTGTCCACCTGATGCTCTGGATTCATGTGTCCACCTGGTGCTCTGGATTCATGTGTCCACCTGATGCTTTAGATTCATGTGTCCACCTGATGCTCTAGATTCATGTCCACCTGATGCTCTAGATTCATGTGTCCACCTGATGCTCTGGATTCATGTGTCCACCTGGTGCTTTAGATTCATGTGTCCACCTGGTGCTCTAGATTCATGTGTCCACCTGATGCTTTAGATGCATGTGTCCACCTGATGCTTTAGATTCATGTGTCCACCTGATGCTCTAGATTCATGTGTCCACCTGATGCTCTGGATTCATGTGTCCACCTGATGCTTTAGATTCATGTGTCCACCTGATGCTCTGGATTCATGTGTCCACCTGGTGCTCTAGATTCATGTGTCCACCTGATGCTTTAGATTCATGTGTCCACCTGATGCTCTGGATTCATGTGTCCACCTGGTGCTCTGGATTCATGTGTCCACCTGGTGCTCTGGATTCATGTGTCCACCTGATGCTTTGGATTCATGTGTCCACCTGATGCTCTGGATTCATGTGTCCTCCTGGTGCTCTGGATTCATGTGTCCACCTGATGCTTTAGATTCATGTGTCCACCTGATGCTCTAGATTCATGTGTCCACCTGATGCTCTAGATTCATGTGTCCACCTGATGCTCTGGATTCATGTGTCCACCTGGTGCTTTAGATTCATGTGTCCACCTGGTGCTCTAGATTCATGTGTCCACCTGATGCTTTAGATTCATGTGTCCACCTGATGCTTTAGATTCATGTGTCCACCTGATGCTCTAGATTCATGTGTCCACCTGATGCTCTGGATTCATGTGTCCACCTGATGCTTTAGATTCATGTGTCCACCTGGTGCTCTGGATTCATGTGTCCACCTGGTGCTCTGGATTCATGTGTTCACCTGATACTTTAGATTCATGTGTCCACCTGATGCTCTGGATTCATGTGTCCACCTGATGCTCTGGATTCATGTGTCCACCTGGTGCTCTGGATTCATGTGTCCACCTGATGCTTTAGATTCATGTGTCCACCTGATGCTCTGGATTCATGTGTCCACCTGGTGCTTTAGATTCATGTGTCCACCTGGTGCTCTAGATTCATGTGTCCAACTGATGCTTTAGATTCATGTGTCCACCTGGTGCTCTGGATTCATGTGTCCACCTGATGCTCTAGATTCATGTGTCCACCTGATGCTTTAGATTCATGTGTCCACCTGGTGCTCTGGATTCATGTGTCCACCTGGTGCTTTAGATTCATGTGTCCACCTGGTGCTCTGGATTCATGTGTACACCTGATACTTTAGATTCATGTGTCCACCTGGTGCTTTAGATTCATGTGTCCACCTGGTGCTCTGGATTCATGTGTCCACCTGATGCTCTAGATTCATGTGTCCACCTGGTGCTCTAGATTCATGTGTCCACCTGGTGCTCTAGATTCATGTTTCCACCTGATGCTCTGGATTCATGTGTCCACCTGGTGCTCTGGATTCATGTGTCCGATTGATGCTTTAGATTCATGTGTCCACCTGA
Organism: Pseudoliparis swirei; assembly: GCF_029220125.1. Lineage (NCBI taxonomy): Eukaryota > Metazoa > Chordata > Actinopteri > Perciformes > Liparidae > Pseudoliparis > Pseudoliparis swirei. The sequence goes on along the minus strand of NC_079399.1, from coordinate 1,500,062 downwards.
TGCTCTGGATTCATGTGTTCACCTGGTGCTCTGGATTCATGTGTCCACCTGATGCTCTGGATTCACGTGTCCACTTGATGATCTGGATTCATGTGTCCACCTGATGCTCTGGATTCATGTGTCCACCTGGTGCTTGAGATTCATGTGTCCACCTGGTGCTCTAGATTCATGTGTCCACCTGATGCTCTGGATTCATGTGTCCACCTGATGCTCTGGATTCGTGTGTCCACCTGATGCTTGAGATTCATGTGTCCACCTGATGCTCTGGATTCATGTGTTCACCTGGTGCTCTGGATTCATGTGTCCACCTGATGCTCTGGATCCATGTGTCCACCTGGTGCTCTGGATTCATGTGTCCACCTGATGCTCTGGATTCATGTGTCCACCTGATGCTCTGGATTCATGTGTCCACCTGATGCTCTGGATCCATGTGTCCACCTGATGCTCTGGATTCATGTGTCCACCTGAAGAACCGGTAAAGAACCAGGGAAAGAACCGGCCCGTGGTTGCCTGTCCGTTTGGTCGTCATTCACAGAGCAAACAAAGAGCTGCTGGTGTGACCAGAGGACCAGAAGACCAGAGGACCAGAAGACCAGAGGACTAGAGGACCAGAGGACCAGAGGACCAGGACCCCCCCCCCCCCCCCCCCCGTCGCCGCTCTGCTCTCAACAAATCAGGCGGCTGGTTCCTGAGAGGAGAACGTGCCTTCAGGCTTGGTGCTCGCCGTGTTCCCAGAGCCTCGCGGTTCTCCCCGTTGACAGGAAGCTCCTCCCCCCCCCGTGACTCTGTGGTCTTTGGGCGCTCCGGCTGGCGGAGGCGTAAACAGGCGGCGTGTGTTTGTGCTGGAGGGCAGACGGGGACGCTCGGCGTCAACACTCCAGCTTTCCCGGAATCTACGTTTGCATTTTTCTGGTATTTATTATTGTTCCTCCGTTAGCAACAGAGCAACAAACACGGCGCTCTGCCGGAGGACGGCGTGTTCACGCAGAGTCAGACGACATGAGGGACGTCCTCGTGGAGGAGCTCGAAGAGTTTGGATCTGAATACACCTGCAGACACAGACAACATCTTTACATCTCCACACATATATATATACATATATAAATATATATAAACAAATATATATATTTATATATATTAATATATATATATATATAGATATGCATGTTTGAGTGATGAGAAATCCAAGAATTTATCTAAAAAATCGAAACGTATGATTCTGTAAAATAAAAGTAATTAGCTGAAAGTCTCATTTTGATCCGCCTGGTCCAGTTGGGTAGGTGCCCCCCCCCCCCCCCCACCGCGCTAGTCCATCAATGTGTCCATCAGGATGTGAAGCTCCTGCAGGAAATGACTCAAAGATTGTAAATGTTTGAGAGAAACATTATCTCAAAGCCAGAGGGAGTGAAGCGTCGCCTCGATGCAGGATCTCCGGTGGATATTCTGATGAAGGTGTTTACCTGGAGCGAGATGAGTAACATGACGCTCCTCTTCCTCCGCAGCCTCCAGCCAGGGTCAGCATGAGATCACCATCCCCGCCGGTCTTCCTCAGTACTGCTTCGACGGGCTGTCCCCGGACGCCCTGTACAACGCCACCGTCTTCGTCCAGACCCCCAACCTGGAGGGCCCGGGGGTCGGCGCCACGGAGAGGACGCGTGAGTCACACGCCATGGAGGCCATAGACACACATCATCATGATGTCATCACTGGGTTATGAACCATCAGCCTTAAAGGGACAGTACACAACAATGACATCATCTCTCCAACACGTGACATCACACAACAATGACATCATCTCTTTAACACGTGACATCACACAACAATGACATCATCTCTCCAACACGTGACATCACACAACAATGACATCATCTCTCCAACACGTGACATCACATAACAATGACATCATCTCATTAACACGTGACATCATATAACAATGACATCATCTCTCCAACACGTGACATCATATAACAATGACATCATCTCGTTAACACGTGACATCATATAACAATGACATCCTCTCGTTAACATGTGACATATAACAATGACATAATCTCGTTAACACGTGACATCATATAACAATGACATCATCTCTCCAACACGTGACATCACATAACAATGACATCATCTCTCCAACACGTGACATCACATAACAATGACATCATCTCTCCAACACGTGACATCACACAACAATGACATCATCTCTCCAACACGTGACATCACACAACAATGACATCATCTCTCCAACACGTGACATCACATAACAATGACATCATCTCGTTAACACGTGACATCACACAACAATGACATCATCTCTCCAACACGTGACATCACACAACAATGACATCATCTCGTTAACACGTGACATCATATAACTGACATCTCTCCAACACGTGACATCACATAACAATGACATCATCTCGTTAACACGTGACATCATATAACAATGACATCATCTCTTTAACACGTGACATCACATAACAATGACATCATCTCTCCAACACGTGACATCACATAACAATGACATCATCTCTCCAACACGTGACATCACATAACAATGACATCTCGTTAACACGTGACATCACATAACAATGACATCATCTCTCCAACACGTGACATCACATAACAATGACATCATCTCGTTAACACGTGACATCACACAACAATGACATCATCTCTCCAACATGTGACATCACACAACAATGACATCATCTCTTTAACACGTGACATCACACAACAATGACATCATCTCTCCAACACGTGACATCACACAACAATGACATCATCTCTCCAACACGTGACATCACACAACAATGACATCATCTCTCCAACACGTGACATCACATAACAATGACATCATCTCGTTAACACGTGACATCATATAACTGACATCTCTCCAACACGTGACATCACATAACAATGACATCATCTCGTTAACACGTGACATCATATAACTGACATCTCTCCAACACGTGACATCACATAACAATGACATCATCTCGTTAACACGTGACATCATATAACAATGACATCATCTCTTTAACACGTGACATCACATAACAATGACATCATCTCTCCAACACGTGACATCACATAACAATGACATCATCTCTCCAACACGTGACATTACACAACAATGACATCATCTCTCCAACACGTGACATCACATAACAATGACATCATCTCGTTAACACGTGACATCATATAACAATGACATCATCTCTCCAACATGTGACATCACATAACAATGACATCATCTCGTTAACACGTGACATCACATAACAATGACATCATCTCTCCAACATGTGGCATCACATAACAATGACATCATCTCTCCAATACGTGACATCACATAACAATGACATCTCTCCAACAGGTGACATCACATAACAATGACATCATCTCGTTAACACGTGACATCAGATAACAATGACATCATCTCTCCAACACGTGACATCACATAACAATGACATCATCTCATTAACACGTGACATCATATAACAATGACATCATCTCTCCAACACGTGACATCATATAACAATGACATCATCTCTCCAACACGTGACATCATATAACAATGACATCATCTCGTTAACACGTGACATCATATAACAATGACATCCTCTCGTTAACACGTGACATATAACAATGACATAATCTCGTTAACACGTGACATCATATAACAATGACATCATCTCTTTAACACGTGACATCACATAACAATGACATCATCTCTCCAACACGTGACATCACACAACAATGACATCATCTCTCCAACACGTGACATCACACAACAATGACATCATCTCTCCAACACGTGACATCACAAAACAATGACATTATCTCATTAACACGTGACATCATATAGCAATGACATCATCTCTCCAATACGTGACATCACACAACAATGACATCATCTCGTTAACACGTGACATATAACAATGACATCATCTCTCCAACACGTGACATCATATAACAATGACATCATCTCGTGAACACGTGACATCACACAACAATGACATCATCTCTCCAACACGTGACATCACATAGCAATGACATCATCTCTTTAACACGTGACATCACACAACAATGACATCATCTCTCCAACACGTGACATCACATAACAATGACATCATCTCGTTAACACGTGACATCACACAACAATGACATCATCTCTCCAACACGTGACATCACATAGCAATGACATCATCTCTTTAACACGTGACATCACACAACAATGACATCATCTCTCCAACACGTGACATCACACAACAATGACATCATCTCTCCAACACGTGACATCACATAACAATGACATCATCTCGTTAACACGTGACATCACACAACAATGACATCATCTCTCCAACACGTGACATCACACAACAATGACATCATCTCTCCAACACGTGACATCACACAACAATGACATCATCTCTCCAACACGTGACATCACATAACAATGACATCATCTCGTTAACACGTGACATCACACAACAATGACATCATCTCTTTAACACGTGACATCACATAGCAATGATATCATCTCTCCAACACAGTGGTCCCCAAACTACGGCCCGCGGGCCGAATCCGGCCCGCCTCCCCATTTGGACCGGCCCCCTGAACAATACCAGAGACGCGTTCCGATTCATTATTTTGTTCACCTGGCCCGCTGCCGTTGAGATTGCAGTGAGACGCGGAGAAAATGTGGAGTGGTGCTCTTCGCAATAAAACATCTTTGATGGGACGTGTCGCGTCTCGGCCAATCAGCGTTCAGATGTCCACAGCGTTTGGGAAGTTAGGTTAGCTTGAATGTTAGCCCGCTACATCTGCTGCTGTCACGCTGCACGGTGTAGCGATACGAACAAAGTACCCGTACGTTAAACACGATGTGATTTAGCATGTTTTTAAAAGAGCAGGTGAGCACACTCTCCCCCCCCCCCCCCCCCCCCCCGGCTGGCCCTCCAGCAGACAAGGGAAACGTTATGTGGCCCTCTCAGGAATAAGTTTGGGGACCCCTGCTCCAACACGTGACATCGCATAGCAATGACATCATCTCTTTAACACGTGACATCACATAACACTGACATCATCCCTGACATGGTTACTGTGTCGTCCTGTATTAACTCCCCCCCCCCCCCCTAGTGGTGAAGCCAACTCCGGTTCCGACGCGGCCCCCGACCCCGTCCCCGCCCCCCACCGTCCCCCCGGCGTGGGCAAGTAAGTGTCTCCGATTACCCAGAAGCCTTTGCTGTTAATTCCGCCGCCTGTCAGCAACGTGCTTCGGGGGCCCCATGGGGTCACATGGGGTCACATGGAGTCACATGGGGTCACATGGAGTCACATGGGGTCACATGGGGTCACATGGGGTCACATGGGGTCACATGGGGTCACATGGAGTCACATGGAGTCACATGGGGTCACATGGAGTCACATGGGGTCACATGGGGTCACATGGGGTCACATGGGGTCACATGGGGTCACATGGGGTCACATGGGGTCACATGGAGTCACATGGGGTCACATGGGGTCACATGGGGTCACATGGAGTCACATGGGGTCACATGGGGTCACATGGAGTCACATGGGGTCACATGGGGTCACATGGAGTCACATGGGGTCACATGGAGTCACATGGGGTCACATGGGGTCACATGGAGTCACATGGGGTCACATGGGGTCACATGGAGTCACATGGGGTCACATGAGGTCACATGGGGTCACATGGGGTCACATGGAGTCACATGGAGTCACATGGGGTCACATGGGGTCACATGGAGTCACATGGGGTCACATGGAGTCACATGGGGTCACATGGGGTCACATGGGGTCACATGGGGTCACATGGAGTCACATGGGGCCACATGGGGTCACATGGGGCCACATGAGGTCACATGAGGTCACATGGGGTCACATGGGGTCACATGGGGCCACATGGAGTCACATGGGGTCACATGGAGTCACATGGGGTCACATGGGGTCACATGGAGTCACATGGAGTCACATGGGGTCACATGGGGCCACATGGAGTCACATGGGGTCACATGAGGTCACATGGAGTCACATGGGGTCACATGGAGTCACATGGGGTCACATGGAGTCACATGGGGTCACATGGAGTCACATGGGGTCACATGGGGTCACATGGGAGTCACATGGGTCACATGGGGTCACATGAGGTCACATGGAGTCACATGGGGTCACATGGAGTCACATGGGGCCACATGGAGTCACATGGGGTCACATGGAGTCACATGGAGTCACATGGGGTCACATGGGGTCACATGAGGTCACATGGAGTCACATGGGGTCACATGGAGTCACATGGAGTCACATGGGGTCACATGGGCTCACATGAGGTCACATGGAGTCACATGGGGTCACATGGGGCCACATGGAGTCACATGGAGTCACATGGGGTCACATGGGGCCACATGGAGTCACATGGGGCCACATGGAGTCACATGGGGTCACATGGAGTCACATGGGGTCACATGGAGTCACATGGGGTCACTATCAACCACTGTATTTGTCGTTGTTAATGCTCCTTCTCCTCTTCCTCTTTCTCCTCTTCCTCCTCCTCCTCCTCCTCTTCCTCCTCCTCCTCCCCCCCTCCAGTCTGCAAAGGAGCCAAAGCCGACGTGGTGTTCCTCATCGACGGCTCGTGGAGCATCGGCGAGGACAGCTTCACCAAGGTCGTTCACTTCGTCGCCGACATGATCGCCGCCTTCGACGTGGTCGGACCCTCTGGGATGCAGGTGGGTTTATTCACAGGCTCACCTGTCATGTGACCTCTGTGTGACCTCTGTCATGTGACCTATATGTGACCTCTATGTGACCTATACATGACCTCCATGTAACCTCTCTGTGACCTATATGTGACCTCTCTGTGACCTCCCTGTGACCTCTCTGTGTGACCTATATGTGACCTCTGTGTGACCTCCCTGTGACCTCTCTTTGTGACCTCCCTGTGACCTCTCTGTATGACCTATATGTGACCTCTGTGTGACCTCCCTGTGACCTCTGTATGACCTATATGTGACCTCTGTGTGACCTCCCTGTGACCTCTCTGTGTGACCTCTGTGTGACCTCCCTGTGACCTCTCTTTGTGACCTCCCTGTGACCTCTCTGTATGACCTATATGTGACCTCTGTGTGACCTCTCTGTGTGACCTCCCTGTGACCTCCCTGTGACCTCTCTGTGTGACCTCTGTGTGACCTCCCCCCAGGTGTCCTTCGTGCAGCCAGTGCAGCGAGGCGACGTGTCTGTGAGCGTGTCTGTGAGCCGTGTATCTGTGAGCCATGTCGGCCTGACCAGTGTCTGTGAGAAACCTGTGTCAGTGGGCCGGTGTCTTTGAGCCTGTGTCTGTGAGCCGTGAGCCGTGTGTCTGTGAGCTGGTGTCTGTGAGCCTGTGTCTGTGAGCTTGTGTCTGTGAGCTGGTGTCTGTGAGCCGTGTGTCTGTGAGCCTGTGTCTGTGTCTGTGAGCCATGTGTCTGTGAGCCGTGTGTCTGTGAGCTCTGTGTCTGTGAGCCTGTGTCTGTGAGCCGTGTGTCTGTGAGCCTGTGTCTGTGAGCCGTGTGGATGTGAGCCGTGTGTATGTGAGCTGGTGTCTGTGAGCCGTGTGTCTGTGAGCCTGTGTCTGTGAGCCTGTGTCTGTGAGCCGTGTGTCTGTGAGCCTGTGTCTGTGAGCCGTGTGTCTGTGAGCCTGTGTCTGTGAGCCGTGTGTCTGTGAGCCGTGTGTCTGTGAGCCTGTGTCTGTGAGCCTGTGTCTGTGAGCCGTGTGTCTGTGAGCCGTGTGTCTGTGAGCCTGTGTCTGTGAGCCGTGTGTCTGTGAGCCGTGTGTCTGAGCCGTGTGTCTGAGCCGTGTGTCTGTGAGCCGTGTGTCTGTGAGCCTGTGTCTGTGAGCCGTGTGTCTGTGAGCCGTGTGTCTGTGAGCCTGTGTCTGTGAGCCTGTGTCTGTGAGCCGTGTGTCTGTGAGCCGTGTGTCTGTGAGCCGTGTGTCTGTGAGCCGTGTGTCTGTGAGCCTGTGTCTGTGAGCCGTGTGTCTGTGAGCCGTGTGTCTGTGAGCCGTGTGTCTGTGAGCCGGTGTCTGTGAGCCGGTGTCTGTGAGCCGTGTGTCTGTGAGCCTGTGTCTGTGAGCCGTGTGTCTGTGAGCCGTGTGTCTGTGAGCCATGTGTCTGTGAGCTGGTGTCTGTGAGCCGTGTGTCTGTGAGCCGTGTGTCTGTGAGCTGTGTGTCTGTGAGCCGTGTGTCTGTGAGCCTGTGTCTGTGAGCCGTGTGTCTGTGAGCCGTGTGTCTGTGAGCCTGTGTCTGTGTCTGTGAGCCGTGTGTCTTTGAGCCTGTGTCTGTGAGCCGTGAGCCGTGTGTCTGTGAGCTGGTGTCTGTGAGCCTGTGTCTGTGAGCCTGTGTCTGTGAGCCGTGAGCCGTGTGTCTGTGAGCTGGTGTCTGTGAGCCGTGTGTCTGTGAGCCATGTGTCTGTGAGCTCTGTGTCTGTGAGCCATGTGTCTGTGAGCCGTGTGTCTGTGAGCTCTGTGTCTGTGAGCCTGTGTCTGTCAGCCGTGTGTCTGTCAGCCGTGTGTCTGTGAGCCGTGTGTCTGTGAGCCGTGTGTATGTGAGCTGGTGTCTGTGAGCCGTGTGTCTGTGAGCCGTGTGTCTGTGAGCCGTGTGTCTGTGACTGTGAGCCTGTGTCTGTGAGCCGTGTGTATGTGAGCCGTGTGTATGTGAGCCGTGTGTCTGTGAGCCGTGTGTCTGTGAGCCTGTGTCTGTGAGCCTGTGTCTGTGAGCCGTGTGTCTGAGCCGTGTGTCTGTGAGCCTGTGTCTGTGAGCCGTGTGTCTGTGAGCCTGTGTCTGTGAGCCGTGTGTCTGAGCCGTGTGTCTGTGAGCCTGTGTCTGTGAGCCGTGTGTCTGTGAGCCGTGTGTCTGTGAGCCGGTGTCTGTGAGCCTGTGTCTGTGAGCCGTGTGTCTGTGAGCCGTGTGTCTGTGAGCCGTGTGTCTGTGAGCCTGTGTCTGTGAGCCATGTGTCTGTGAGCCGTGTGTCTGTGTCTGTGAGTCTGTGAGCCTGTGTCTGTGAGCCGTGTGTCTGTGAGCCGTGTGTCTGTGTCTGTGAGCCTGTGTCTGTGAGCCGTGTGTCTGTGAGCCGTGTGTCTGTGAGCCGTGTGTCTGTGAGCCGGTGTCTGTGAGCCTGTGTCTGTGAGCCGTGTGTCTGTGAGCCGGTTCCCCTCTGACTGCCCTGGCCCTTGAGCAGGCGTGGCCCTGAAGCACACCTTCGAGCAGGCCTTCTCCCTGGAGAGCGGCATGAGGAGGAACGTCCCCAAGGTCGTGGTGACCATCACCGACGGGCGCTCGCAGGACGAGGTCAAGACCAAGGCCGCCAAGCTGCAGCACGCAGGTGAGCAGAGGCCAGAGGCCTGGACCCCCAGAGGCCTGGACCCCCAGAGGGTCAGGACTCCAAGAGGGTCTGGACCCCCAGAGGCCTGGACCCCCAGAGGCCTGGACCCCCAGAGGCCTGGACCCCCAGAGGCGATAGATGCGAATTCCAAGTTGAAATGTTTCTATTCAAATATATATATATAAAGACATTCATATATATATACGTATATATATACATTCATATATATATATACATTCATATATATATACATTCATATATATATGTATATAGATATATATACATTCATATATATATATACATTCATATATATATACATTCATATATATATATACATTCATATACAACTCTTCTCGGAGCTCTTGCCTGTCTTGAGAGCCTGTAAATGTATATATGTGATTAATCATGATTAATCCACAGAAACCTGTGATTATATATATATATACATTCATATATATATATATATATACGTATATATATATATATCCATTCATATATATATGATAACTGTTTCCATGGAGATAAGCCCCGCCCCTCTAAGCCCCGTGATTACTATCCACCACTGTATTCGTCATCTGGACCCTTAATGCTCCTCCTCCTCCTGCTCCTCCTCCCCCCTCCTCCTCATCCTCATCCTCCTCCTCCTGCTCCTCCTCCTGCTCCTCCTCCTCCTCCTGCTCCTCCTCCTCCCCCCCTCATCCTCATCCTCAACCTCCTCCTGCTCCTCCTCCTGCTCCTCCTCCTCCTGCTCCTCCCCCCCTCCTCCTCATCCTCATCCTCCTCCTGCTCCTCCTCCTGCTCCTCCTCATCCTCCTCCTCCTGCTCCTCCTCCTGCTCCTCCCCCCCTCCTCCTCATCCTCATCCTCCTCCTCATCCTCCTCCTCCTGCTCCTCCTCCTGCTCCTCCTCCTCCCCCTCCTCCTCATCCTCCTCCTCCTGCTCCTCCTCCTGCTCCTCCCCCCCTCCTCCTCATCCTCCTCATCCTCCTCCTCCTCCTCCTCCTCCTCCTCCCCCTCCTCCAGGCTACAGCGTGTTCTCCATCGGCGTGGCGGACGTGGACTTCGTGGAGCTGCAGGAGATCGGCAGCAAGCCGAGCGAGCGCCACGTGTTCGTGGTGGACGACTTCGACGCCCTGGACACCATCAGGGAGAACCTGGTGACCTTCATCTGCGAGACCGCCACCTCCTGTGAGTCACGGTTCTGTTGGGCTGGACCGGCTCCTCTGGGTCCTGTTGGGGCTGGACCGGCTCCTCTGGGTTCTGTTGGGGCTGGACCGGCTCCTCAGGGTTCTGTTGGGGCTGGACCGGCTCCTCTGGGTCCTGTTGGGGCTGGACCGGCTCCTCAGGGTTCTGTTGGGGCTGGACCGGCTCCTCTGGGTCCTGTTGGGGCTGGACCGGCTCCTCAGGGTTCTGTTGGGGCTGGACCGGCTCCTCTGGGTTCTGTTGGGGCTGGACCGGCTCCTCAGGGTTCTGTTGGGGCTGGACCGGCTCCTCTGGGTCCTGTTGGGGCTGGACCGGCTCCTCAGGGTTCTGTTGGGGCTGGACCGGCTCCTCTGGGTTCTGTTGGGGCTGGACCGGCTCCTCAGGGTTCTGTTGGGGCTGGACCGGCTCCTCTGGGTCCTGTTGGGGCTGGACCGGCTCCTCAGGGTTCTGTTGGGGCTGGACCGGCTCCTCTGGGTTCTGTTGGGGCTGGACCGGCTCCTCAGGGTTTTGTTGGGGCTGGACCGGCTCCTCTGGGTCCTGTTGGGGCTGGACCGGCTCCTCTGGGTTCTGTTGGGGCTGGACCGGCTCCTCTGGGTTCTGTTGGGGCTGGACCGGCTCCTCAGGGTTTTGTTGGGGCTGGACCGGCTCCTCTGGGTCCTGTTGGGGCTGGACCGGCTCCTCTGGTTTCTGTTGGGGCTGGACCGGCTCCTCTGGGTCCTGTTGGGTTCTGACCCTGTTCTCTTCTCCTCCTCCAGCATGTCCTCTGATCTACCTGAATGGATTCACCTCCCCAGGTGAGTGCAGGACGCTGCGGTCCGGTCCACCAACCCCTCCCGACCTCTGACCTCTCCCGACCTCTGACCCCTCCTGACCTCTGACCCCTCCTGACCTCTGACCCCTCCTGACCTCTGACCCCTCCCGACCTCTGACCCTCTGACCTCTCCCGACCTCTGACCCCTTCCGACCTCTGCCCCCTCCCGACCTCTGACCCTCTGACCTCTCCCGACCTCTGACCCCTTCCGACCTCTGACCCTCTGACCTCTCCCGACCTCTGACCCCTCCCGACCTCTGACCTCTCCCGACCTCTGACCCCTGCCCCCTCCCCCCTGTGTGTCAGGCTTCCGGATGCTGGAGGCCTTCAACCTGACGGAGCGGACCTTCGGGTCCCTGAGGGGCGTGTCCATGGAGCCGGGCTCCTTCAACAGCTTCCCGGCCTACCGGCTGCACCGGGACGCCTTCCTCACCCAGCCCACCGCGTGAGTCATCAGGCTCCTCCCCCACTGCTCTTACTGCTCTCTCTCTTATATTGTATATATATAGATATATATGATATTATAATATATTTTATATTGTATATATTTATAATATATATTATAATATAAATATATTATATATAATGTAAATATATATTATATATATATATGTGTGTATATATCGCAAGTTACGTATGTAACTATGGTTCTATGAATCCTGGATGACCGCCAGAGGCGGTGCTTAGCACTGGATATCTTCCGTCTTGCGCATAGCAGGTCGAGTATTAATAACAACAAAGTCACCCGTGACCTCGGATGACCCGCCCACCGGGTATAAGTTCCGGTGTCATCCCGAGATCAGGTCTACGGAATCTTCTCGCGAACTCACGAGATTCCGAGTGACTAAGAACTCTGGCGGTCATCCAGGATTCATAGAACCATAGTTACATACGTAACTTGCGTTCTATTTCATCCTTCCTGACCGCCAGAGGCGGTGCTTAGCACTGGATGACTTATATCAACAGAGTCACGAGGAATCCCAAGGAAACCACCTCATATGACTCAAGCAGAGGATCTGGACCACCTGCAATGCATGGAGGGTGTTCCCGTTCACTCTGTAGTCTCTGGTGAATGTGCGCAACGATGCCCCTGAGGCTGTTGCATACATATGCACCTATATTCCCTACGGGCATACCTCTCCGGGTCGCCCGTGATGTGGGAACGCTGTTGGTAGAGCAACACCCTGCTCTGGATGGCAGAGCACGGACGTTCACCACCTATGCACAGGCAGTGGCCTCCACTATCTAGTGGAACAGGCACTGTTCTGCAGTGGCATAGCCCTTCTTAGATCCACCCTAACTGACTAGTTATGGTGGTCAAGCTGTGCAGGCTGGACAGGCTGGTTGAGACCCGAGCGTGCCAGCACCTTTGGGGGAAGCCACTGCTTTAGGCCGCAGTGTGACACCCGAGCCCTCTGAGTTCCCCTCAGACAAGGCTCATTGACCGACAGGGCGTGTAGCTTGCCTACTTGCTCTGCCGCAGTTATGGCAAGGATGAAAGGTCTTTGCCGACAGCAACCACAGCTCTGCCTCTGCCAAGGGAGGCGAGCATAGGGTGTCCAGTACCACGGGCAAGTCCCCGGGAGGAGCCCTCGGGGGGGGGGGCTCAGGGGATAGTCACTGAGGCCCTCCTTATGAAGAGGGACACCAGCTTGTGGCTGTTCCGCATCATTGTCGGCTTTAGCATGCTGCCCTGAAATGGCAGCTATGTAGGCCCTCAGGATAGAGGCAGACATGCCCTTAACTAGAAGGGATGACGGAGGCGTGAGTACCGTAGGCACGAGGCACCGTACTGGGTCCCTCCGTCCGCCGGTCGGGAAGCGGCTTCGGTCTGCACGTCTCGTAGACGGATGGCACTCTGGCGCTTAGAATAGTCCTTTGGACTGATTCTGTTCAGCTGCTTCTGCTCTCCTGCGGCCAAGCCCTTTGTTGGGCACGGCCGGGATCGGGATGGCAGGTCCCACCATCTAGCTGTGCTAGGGGTCCCGCATGTCAGCGAGGCACCGTGGCGTCTCACAGCGAAGTCTGTGCAGCCAGGGGAACCAAGTCCTGGCTGGACGCAAGGGGGCCACCAGCAAAATTCGGTGGCCCTGTTGAAGACCCCGAGTAGTTGGCAAGATCAGCGGAAATGTGGGGAACGCTCTGGTTCCGTTCTCCTGGTCGCTACCTCGCCCGACAATTGGTCAGGTGAAGGGTTACCGGAGTAAGAAAAGTCAGAAGGGCACGGGAGCTCCGTAGCAGCTCTGCAGCCCTAGAGGCCCCTGGAGGTTCAAGCCAACACGTGGTTGAGGCGATGTCTCGCCCAACAAGTACATATTCCCTCCCAAGTATGGCAGGAACTGTTTGAGCGCTAGGTGCATGGCCTGTGGCTCCAGACCCAAGTGTCGCGAATAGACTCCTCTGGAAGTCCTGTACCGCCAGACTGCGCCCACTTGAGAGGCGGAGTCTGCTGTGGCGACCTCCGGTGGGGCGGACCCCTCCTGGGGATACCCTCTGACGGGTATGCTCTCACCCTCACGGGATAGAGCCGAGGCACCACTGTGACCCCCATCTTGTGCCTGTGGCCCCTGGCGAAGGCTGTTAGGCCCTCCATGCGAAGGGCGCCGCGACAGCAGCCCAAGCATTTGCCCGATAGGCAAGGAAAAAAGGGATAAAAGACCACTGCCTGCCCCCTCAGAGTACCTACCTGCTTGAGTGACGGGCAGGCCCACTTAGTGGCTGCCTCTAGAGCTATACCAACGAAGGTTATGCTCCGAGAATGGCTCAGAAAACTCTTTATGTTCACGAAGGCCCAACCGGGCAGCGTGAGAAAGAGTGTAAGACAGCTGATGCAGCTGTCAATTTACCCGATAGGCAAGAAGAGGATAAAAGACAGCCATCTGCCCCCTCAGAGAGGGGAAGGCTGCAGAGGATGCTGTCCACCTGTCTGAGTGACGGCCAGGCCCACTTAGTGGCTGCATCTAGAGCTACACCAATAAAGGTTATGCTCTGAGAATGGCTCAGACAGTTGTTTGTTCACGAAGGCCCAACCGGCGGCGTGAGAGAGTGCAAGTAATGCACTGTGTGGCCCTAAATGGGTATGGCGCACATAGCCAGATCGTCCAGGATGGCAGTTTCCTCACGCCCTGGTGATTGCAGGGCGGCAGTAATGCCCTTTTGTAGAAACTCCTGGGGAAGTCCACATGGAAGAAGCCTGGGAATAACGGCTTTGGAAAGCATAACAGAGCAACCGTCTGTGAAGCATTCTAGGAGCCTGACAAAAGGCCTCCCTTAAGTCGACAGACATGAGCCGATCTCCTCTGGAGACCACACGAAGGATGTCTGCTGTGCTCAGCCTGAGAAAGTCAAGACGTGGCGCCCCCGAGTCTGCGGGGTGTGGACACGGTCCTGCGTTAGCGCTGTAATCGCCCAGCAGTAGCCTGAGCGAGAGCGCTCCGCTACTTGGGCCGAGGTCCTGTGGAACAGGAGGTAGCTGTCGGATTTAGCGTAGGCTCCGTTAGCCTGAGTGGACACACTCTGCTAGCTATGCACGGCGGCAATGCTACCAAAGTCAACACACACGCTATCTCAATCGCTACAGAGAGCCGGTCGCGCCGGTGTAGCAGCACCGAGCGGACGCGCTCCCGTTAGCACACAGTTAGCAGGAACGAGAGCTCTGCTCCTGTGGGATATGCCGTCATAGGCAACAATTGTATTCCATCTCACTCGATTGAAGCTTGGCGGTGAAGGCGCTCTGGTGAAGACCGAAAAGACTGGTGCGTTCTCCGGTCCGCCTCGACGGACCGCCGTGAGAACGCAACGTCCTCCTCCGAGGAGGAGAGCTCGTCGCAGCCTCTGGAGGGCGACGGATCGCAACTCCGACCATTTGGTCACAAAGCTCCCCGCGACGAGCTTCAGTTAAACTTCAGCCTTAGCTGATGCCTGCTTGCGAGAAGATGAAAAAGAACTGATCTCGGGATGACACCGGAACTTATACCCGGTGGGCGGGTCATCCGAGGTCACGGGTGACTTTGTTGTTATTAATACTCGACCTGCTATGCGCAAGACGGAAGATATCCAGTGCTAAGCACCGCCTCTGGCGGTCAGGAAGGATGAAATAGAAATATGAATATATATACATACATATCTGTATAGATATATGTATATCTCTGCTTCTTAAAGAACTTGAAGTAAAAGTATTGGTAGATAAGTACTGTGTGTACTGTGAGTGAGTACTGTGTGTACTGTGTGTACTGTGACAGCGAGCTCCACCCTGATGGTCTTCCTCACTCCTTCACCATCATCCTGATGATCCGCCTGCTGCCCGACTCGCCGGCCGAGGCCTTCGACGTCTGGCAGGTGTCCAACAAAGACCACCAGCCTGAGGCCGGGGTCACCCTGGACCGTGAGTCCCCCGTGTGTGTGTGTGTGTGTGTGTGTGTGTGCGTGCGTGACCAGACTCTGGCAGCCGGACTCTCTGCTGGGTCGGGCCCCTCCAGTCCTCCAGGGGACCAGATCCTCCACAGCGAGGAATTTGGTCCCCTGTGTCCAGTATTTGTGCTAAGCTAACTAGCTCCAAGACCCCTTGTTTACACTTCAGACCCCCCTCTGTGCATAAGGCCCTCGTGACCTCTTGACCCCCCTCTGTGCATAAGTCCCTCTTGACCTCTCCCTCAGCCTCCAGCCAGACGCTGTCCTTCTACAACAGAGACGTGCGCGGCGAGGTCCAGAGGGTGACGTTCGGCAGCGAGCGCGTGAAGAGGGTCTTCCACGGGAGCTTCCACAAGGTGAGCACGCAGAACCAGGTCCAGGTCCTGGACCTGAAGTCCGTCTTTAATGCCCACGACTTTGCCATCTGGCCGTGGACCAAGCGGCGTGGGTTCAACGCCCTGAGGACCCCCAGGTGGAGGAGCTCCAGAGACCCCCAGGTGGAGGAGCTCTAGAGACCCCCAGGTGGAGGAGCTCAGAGACCCCCAGGTGGAGGAGCTCAGAGACACCCAGGTGGAGGAGCTCTAGAGACCCCCAGGTGGAGGAGCTCCAGAGACCCCCAGGTGGAGGAGCTCCAGAGACCCCCAGGTGGAGGAGCTCAGAGACCCCCAGGTGGAGGAGCTCAGAGACCCCCAGGTGGAGGAGCTCAGAGACCCCCAGGTGGAGGAGCTCTAGAGACCCCCAGGTGGAGGAGCTCAGAGACCCCCAGGTGGAGGAGCTCTAGAGACCCTCTCTAGAGAAGAGGAGAAGAGGAGAAGAGAAAAGGAGGAGAGGAAGCAGAAAAGATTCCTTGAGGGTGGAATTCTTCCATGACCTCCTGCCCTCCAGCCAGAGGTCAGAGGTCAGAGGTCACCGTATAGCACTCAGCTGGTGGAGATCAGCTTTCAGGCCCTCTGCCTCCGGCCAGGATGAAGAGCACTGAGGAGGAGGAGGATAGAGAGAGAGGAGGAGGAGGAGGAGCAGCAGCAGCAGCAGCAGCAGGAGGAGGAGGAGGAGGAGGAGGAGGAGGAGGAGGAGGAGGAGGAGCTCTCCTTCAATAAACAGACGCCATGACTCAATGAAACCAAGAGACCTGGACATAGAGGATAATGATCCTTCTCTCTCTCTCTCTCTCTCTCTGTCTCTCTCTCTCTCTCTCTCCCTCTCTCTCTCTTTTTCTCTCGCCCCCCCCCTCCACAGCTCCACATCCTGGTCTCGCCCACCTCCGTCAAACTCAACATCGACTGCCAGGAGGAGGCCGAGGAGGAGATCCAGGAGGCCGGAGGAACGTCCAACGACGGGTACCAGGTCCTGGGGAAGATGTCCAAGAACACCGGGTCCAGAGGAGGATCAGCTACTGTGAGTGAGGAGGAGGAGGAGGAGGAGGAGGAGGAGGAGGAGGAGGACACACACACACACACAGTGACTGTATTCAGAGCCTCATGATTCTCCTTCTCTTCTCCTCCACAGTTCCAGCTCCAGATGTTCGACATCGTGTGCAGTCTGGGCTGGACCAGCAGGGACCGCTGCTGTGACCTGCCCTCCATGGTGAGGGGCTGAACCCGAACTTAACCCCAACTCAACCAGAACTCAACCTGAACTTAACCCGAACTCAACCTGAACTTAACCCGAACTCAACCTGAACTCAACCTGAACTCAACCTGAACTTAACCCGAACTCAACCCGAACTCAACCTGAACTCAACCTGAACTTAATCCGAACTCAACCCGAACTCAACCTGAACTCAACATGAACTCAACATTAACTTAACATTAACTTAACCTGAACTTAACCTGAACTTAACCCAAACTCAACCTGCACTTAACCTGAACTCAACCTGAACTTAACCTGAACTCAACATTAACTTAACCTGAACTCAACATTAACTTAACATTAACTTAACCTGAACTCGACCTGAACTCAACATTAACTTAACCTGAACTCAACATGAACTTAACCCAAACTCAACCTGTACTTAACCTGAACTCAACCTGAACTCCACCTGAACTTAACCTGAACTCAACATTAACTTAACCTGAACTCAACATTAACTCAACATTAACTTAACCTGAACTCGACCTGAACTCAACCTGAACTTAACCTGAACTCAACATGAACTTAACCTGAACTCAACATGAACTTAACATTAACTTAACCTGAACTCGACCTGAACTCAACATTAACTTAACCTGAACTCAACATGAACTTAACCTGAACTCAACATTAACTTAACCTGAACTCAACATGAACTCAACATTAACTTAACCTGAACTCGACCTGAACTCAACCTGAACTTAACCTGAACTCAACATTAACTTAACCTGAACTCGACCTGAACTCCACCTGAACTCAACATTAACTTAACCTGAACTCAACATGAACTCAACATTAACTTAACCTGAACTCGACCTGAACTCAACCTGAACTTAACCTGAACTCAACATTAACTTAACCTGAACTCGACCTGAACGTATACATCAACTTAACTTTAAATCCCTCTTCCTCGTCCTCTTCCTCCAGAGAGACGAGCTGAAGTGTCCGTCTCTCCCCAACTCCTGCAGCTGCACGTCGGCGGGCACGGGGCCGCCGGGGCCTCAGGGGCCGGTGGTAAGAGCCCCGAGTCCTGGGGGGGGGGGGAAGTGACTTTTTTGTTGCTCCCTCCGTCTCGCGCTGCAGAGCGAGACGGAGAGCCGAGAAGTGCTAACGCGACACGGAGAGACAGAATGACACGCTGCTGGTGAGAGACGACCAACAACAGGAACCTCGGTAGCCTCTAGAACCTCTAGAACCTCAGGAACCTCTAGAACCTCAGGAACCTCAGTCTAGAGCCTCGTAAAATGTCACTGAAAAGTTAAACTGGTGCAGTGTGACCCCTGTGACCTCTGTGACCCCTGTGACCCCTGATACATATGGTCAAGTCTTTTGCATATATCATTTTCATATCTTGACTTTTCAAGAAGAACCGTGAGCGCATGAAGATGAGGCTAATGAGCTGCTCAGGGAACACCATCGAGGCCTCAGACTTGGAGGTCGTTGTGCTAACGTGACTGATGTGCTAAGTTAACTGTTGTGCTAACGTGACTGTTGTGCTAACGTGACTTTTGTGCTAAGTTAACTGTTGTGCTAACGTGACTGTTGTGCTAACGTGACTGATGTGCTAACGTGACTGATGCGCTAACGTGACTCTTGTGCTAACGTGACTGTTGTGCTAACGTGACTGATGTGCTAACGTGACTGATGCGCTAACGTGACTCTTGTGCTAACGTGACTGATGTGTTAACGTGACTCTTGTGCTAATGTGACTGATGTGCTAACGTGACTGATGTGCTAACGTGACTGATGCGCTAACGTGACTCTTTTGCTAACGTGACTGTTGTGCTAACGTGACTGATGTGCTAACGTGCTAATGTGACTGATGTGCTAACGTGACTGATGTGCTAATGTGATCGTTGTGCTCACGTGACTGATGTGTTAACGTGACTCTTGTGCTAATGTGACTGATGTGCTAACGTGACTGATGTGCTAATGTGATCGTTGTGCTCACGTGACTCTTGTGCTCCTCCTCCTCAGGGCGGCCCCGGCAGCAAAGGTCCCCGAGGTGAAAGAGGAGAGCCCGGCCCTGTGGTGAGTAGCCAGCTGTGAGAAAACACGAGTGTCTAAAGTACGAGTGCTTTGAAGGCAGCGAAGGCATCTGATCCCACTTCCAGAGGCATGGGGGGCTGTCGAGGTCTAGGACTCAAAGCGCTTTCACACGTGACCCCCATGTGGCTTTGTCTCAACAGGGGCCGCTGGGACCACGTGGGGACAACGGACCGCCGGGGCCCATGGGCCTGCCGGGCCCTCAGGGGCCCAGCGGCCTGTCCATCCCAGGGGAAGCTGTAAGTCTGAACACACACACACTCACACACACACACACACACACACACACTCACACACTCAGCTACGAGTGCTAGCAGCAGTTAGCACGGAACGTGGAACACGGAACATGACATGACATGTTCTCTGGTCTTCTCTCCGGTTCTTCAGGGTCGCCCCGGGCCGAAGGGAGAATCCGGTGGTTCTGGTTTACCAGGACACAAGGTGAGCTCCCTTCTTCATAAATATCTGACTTCCTGGAGCCTCTGAGAGACTCCTCCCTCTCCAGCTGAAGCTCCTCCTCTTAATACAGGTCTTCTTCTCTGGAGCATCAGAGTTTTAAGAGGCGGAGTTAATATAATATGTAAAAATGTAATGAACCAAATGCTCTTCACTATGTGTCAAGGACCATTTTATATATATATATAGAAATATATATAAAGAAATATATATATATATATTTAAATGTATACATTGCTTTATATATATTTATATATATAAAGAAATATAGATATAAATGTGTATATAAATATATATATATATTTATATAAATATTTATTTATATACATAAACACATATATATTTATGTACATTTTTATTATTATTATATAAATAAATAAATATATTTTTATCTATATATATATATATACATACAGGACTGTCTCAGAAAATTAGAATATTGTGATGAAGTTCTTTATTTTCTGTAATGCAATTAAAAAAACAAAAATGTCATGCATTCTGGATTCATTACAAATCAACTGAAATATTGCAAGCCTTTTATTCTTTTAATATTGCTGATTATGGCTTACAGCTTAAGAAAACTCAAATATCCTATCTCTAAATATTAGAATATCATGAAAAGTATACTAGTAGGGTATTAAACAAATCACTTGAATTGTCTAATTAACTCGAAACACCTGCAAGGGTTTCCTGAGCCTTGACAAACACTCAGCTGTTATAAATCTTTTTTTTTACTTGGTCTGAGGAAATATTAAAATTTTATGAGATAGGATTTTAGAGTTTTCTTAAGCTGTAAGCCATAATCAGCAATATTAAAAGAATAAAAGGCTTGCAATATTTCAGTTGATTTGTAATGAATCCAGAATGCATGACATTTTTGTTTTTTTAATTGCATTACAGAAAATAAAGAACTTTATCACAATATTCTAATTTTCTGAGACAGTCCTGTATATGAATATATATGTATATATATATATTTCTATAAATACATATGTATATTTATTTATATAAATATATATATATATAACAAACCGGGTTGGCTGTGTGACCACAGAGACCCGGTTCAATTCAATTCAATTCAGTTTATTTGTATAGCCCAATTTCACAAATTACAAATTTGTCTCGGAGTGCTTTACAATCTGTACACATAGACATCCCTGCCCCAAAACCTCACATCGGACCAGGAAAAACTCCCAAATAACCCTTCAGGGGCAAAAAAAGGGAAGAAACCTGCAGGAGAGCAACAGAGGAGGATCCCTCTCCTAGGATGGACAGATGCAATAGATGTAATGTGTACAGAAGGACAGATTTAGAGTTAAAATACATTCAATGAATATGACAGAGTGTATGAATAGTTCATAGTAGGCATATTCCACGATGGAGACCTCCACGATCCATCAGGCAGATGGCGGTGGGGAGGAGGAGAGGGCGGAGTCTCAACAGGACAGTGGCGTAGTCATGAGCAGGAATTCCACGACCCAGACGATCCATCAGGCAGATAGGATCTATGCCGTCTCATAGGGTCCGATGACCCCATGAGACGAAAGTCAAAAGGACTTCCGGGAGAAAGCAGAGTTAGTAACGTGTGATTGAGAGATGAAAATTCATCCTTAAGGAGAGAAAAAGAGGAGATAGGTACTCAGTGCATCCTAAAACGTCCCCGGCAGCTATAAGCCTATAGCAGCATATCAAGGGGCTGGACCAGGTGAACCTGATTCAGCCCTAACTATAAGCTCTGTCAAAGAGGAAGGTCTTAAGTCTACTCTTAAACGAGGTGACTGTGTCTGCCTCCCGGACTGAAATTGGAAGCTGGTTCCATAAAAGAGGAGCTTGATAACTAAAGGCTCTGGCTCCCATTCTACTTTTTAAGACTCTAGGAACTACAAGTAGTCCCGCATTTAGTGAGCGTAGCTCTCTAGTGGGGCAATATGGTACGACAAGCTCCTTAAGATATAATGGAGCATCACCAATCAAGGCTTTGTAGGTTAAGAGAAGAATTTTAAAAGTGATTCTTGATTTTACTGGGAGCCAGTGCAGAGCAGCTAGTGCAGGAGTGATGTGATCTCTTTTCTTAGTTTTAGTGAGAACACGAGCTGCAGCATTCTGGATCAACTGGAGGGACCTAAGAGATTTATTAGAGCAGCCTGATAATAAGGAGTTGCAGTAATCCAGTCTCAAGTAACGAACGTGAACCAATTTTTCTGCATCTTTTGAGACAAGATGTGCCTGATTTTTGAAATATTACGTAGATGAAAGAATGCAGTCCTTGAGATTTGCTTTACGTGGGAGTTAAAGGACAAGTCCCGATCAAAGATAACGCCAAGATTCTTTACAGTGGTGTTGGATGCCAGGGCAATGCCGTCTACAGAATCCACATCACCAGATAATTGATCTCTGAGGTGCTCAGGGCCGATTAAAATTACTTCGGTTTTGTCTGAGTTTAACATCAAGAAGTTGCAGGTCATCCATGTTTTTATGTCTTTAAGACATGCTTTTTATGTCTTTAAGACATGAGGTTCTCCCTTGTGTGTGTGCAGGGTTCTCCGGGTCCTCGCGGTTCTGCCGGCCCCATCGGAGCAGCTGGTGTGCGGGTGAGTACGGTTCCTCATGGTTCCTCATGGTTCTCCAGGAGTCCCTTCAGGTTCTCAGTCTGCTCCTTGTGCTTCCAGGGCCCTCAAGGGAAGCACGGGTCGTCGGGGCCCAGAGGCCCCACGGGGCCCATGGTGAGGTTCTCGTGGTTGTGACTGCCGTCGACATCTCGGTGCCTTGCTCAAGGAGCTGGAGGCGGTCGGTCTGAAGGTTCCTCACGGTTCTCCCCTCTGTGTCCTCAGGGACCTCCAGGATCTCCCGGAGCACCCGGCGGGACAGGGAAGACCGGGAACCTCGGAGACTCCGGTACCCCTGTGAGTGGCTGGTCGTCATGGCGACGGAGTCTGAGCCGGTCGCCATGACGACTGACCCGTAGTTCTGTGTTTTCAGGGCGGCCTGGGTCCGAAGGGGGACAAGGGGGAGAGGGTGAGTACCCCGCAGCCTCAAGTGCTCCTGGGAAATGTAGTAGTGTGGTGCGTGACTCCGCCCCCTCTCCGTCCGCAGGGCGACTTCGCCCCTCAGAACATGATGCGCTCCATCGCCCGCCAGGTGTGCGAGCAGCTGGTCCGCGGTGAGTCCTCTGAGCGCCGGGTCACCGGGTCGTCGCCGCGGTAACGGCCCGGTGACCCCCCCCCCCCTGTCTGCAGCCCAAATGTTTCGCGTGGACACGCTGCTGACCCAGATCCCCAGCGCCGGGCAGCGCAGCAGCAGCCCGGGAGCGCCGGGGCTGCCGGGCGCCACGGGCAGGCTGGGGCCCCGCGGAGAGCCCGGCGCCGCCGGCAGGAACGGGTTCCCAGGAGGTCCAGGCTCACCAGGCCAGCTCGGAGAGAGAGGTACGGCGCCGATCATCACCAAATGAAAACAATTGAAATTCAATGTTTGGTTCTGGTTCTGATCCTCTGGTTCTGGTTCTCTGGTTCTGACCCTCTGGTTCTCATTCTCTGGTTCTGGTTCTCTGGTTCTGATCCTCTGGTTCTGATCCTCTGATTCTCATCCTCTGGTTCTGATCCTCTGGTTCTGGTTCTGGTTCTCATCCTCTGGTTCTGGTCCTCTGGTTCTGGTTCTCATCCTCTGGTTCTGATCCTGTTGTTCTGGTTCTGGTTCTGGTCCTCCAGGTCTGGCAGGAGAGAAAGGAGAGCGAGGGTCGTCGGTCGCCGGGCAGAAAGGACCGAGAGGAGCAGCCGGTGAGTCTCCTCATGTTTATATTTATTAATATCTATTCATATTTATTAATCATGTGACCAGAGAAGTTATTAATAGGTTCATGTTTTCAAGGTTTGTCAGAGTGTCCCTGAACGCACCACAAGTTCATTTTAATTATAGAGTATATAAAGTACATAGAGTACATAGAGTACATAAAGTACATAAAGTACATAGAGTACATAAAGGACATAGAGTACAGAGAGTACAGAGAGTACAGAGAGTACATAGAGTACATAAAGGACATAAAGTACATAGATTAATAATAATAATAATAATTAAAGCTGCAAGCAGCGATGAACGGGTCCTCTTCCTGCTTCGCACGTCGGGGGTGCTGGCCGGACGCCGGCCCCCTCGGCCGAGAGCGCACGCACGGCGTTCGGGCGTTTGACCGTTCGTCACGCGACACTGATTTTACTTTGCTAGTCGGTGGCGCTTTGACTCTGAGTGAAAAAAGGCTTGTTGATATCCTCAGGCCTTGAATTCTACGAAGCATGAGAAGTTTGGAGCAGATTTGAGCGAGTCCAGGGTTAGCAGCAGGGGACGCTGTGACAATGTGAACATATACATGCATCATGTGTATCCATGTGAAGTCTAGACCTTGTCATGTAAATTAAATGTGAATGTGATTCAACGTGTCGCTACGAGCTCCACACGGAAGCATCATCGAGGTCTTAGGTCTATTCTGGTATATTTTGAGAGCGATCTGAATAATCTGAGGAGCAGTGTATAAAAGTAAAAAACATGTAACTTCCTAGTGCCACTAGTTGGCGCTAAGTCCAGAAAAAAAATTAGCATATGGATGTCTTCAGGGTCACTATGTCATGATGTATGAGAAATATGGAGCAGATTCCATTATGTATGGCTGAGTTACAACAACGTCAATTTTCATGGCGAATGGCGTTTCTTTCCAGAAAAAAAATTAGCATATGGAAAAATTAGCATATGGATGTCTTCAGGGTCATTATGTCATGAAGTATGAGAAATATGGAGCAGATTCCATTATGTATGGCTGAGTTACAACAACGTCAATTTTCATGGCGAATGGCGTTTCTTTCCAGAAAAAAATTAGCATATGGAAAAATTAGCATATGGATGTCTTCAGGGTCATTATGTCATGATGTATGAGAAATATGGAGCAGATTCCATTATGTATGGCTGAGTTACAACAACGTCAATTTTCATGGCGAATGGCGTTTCTTTGCCGGTCCGGCAAACGCACAAAGTTTAATATTATTGAAATCTTTTAAGGCCATTTCAAGACAAAGGTCTCAAGACCATATAGGCCAAGTTTGGAATGTATCGGGTTTAAGCTCTAGGAGTAGTTAACCCCTAAAATCATGAAAAGGCATATTTTGAGGGATTGATTATAGCGCCCCCTAATGTTCAAACGTTATGAAAAAATTAAGGTAGGTTAAAGGTGTCCTTGTGGACATAGGCTACCAATTTGGTGAGGATAGTCCAAGTGATTTGGAAGTTAGGTGTCTTTACAAATAAGGCCACACCCCTTGGATGTTCATTGGTCCATATCTTCTGAACGCAATGACATATTAACTATCTTTCGAAGATTTATGATGGCATCGAACCGATAATGAACCACAGCAAGTTGTGTATGATTTGGACGAAGCGTTTCAGAGGAGTTAAACAAAAAGTGTTTTTAACAAAATTCAAAATGGCGGAAAATCTAAGTAGGCGGAGCTTAGGGGTCTGAGAGGCTTTTTTGTAGAGCTGGTCAATTCTGACCTGTGGACCAAATCTCAAGTCAATCGGTCATCGGGGGAAGAAAACTATTGCTACTGAAAAAGAAAGTTTGTAGGGGGCGCTATAGAGCCATTTCTTTATGTACTAATACGAAAACTCAATAATATGAAAATTTTCACCAGTCTGCTTCTGCATGTGGAATTTAAGTCTGCTGGGGCGTACGGGGTGCGGACAGTCGACGTTTTCGGGGAGAGATTAATAATAATAATAATCCTTTGAAAAACAATAGGTTCCTCTACGACGAAGTCGACGAGGACCCTAATAATCATTTATTTTATATAGCGCTTCTCAAGACACTCGAAGTCGCTTTACAGTCCAGAGTCCAGTAGTCACACACACACAGTCATCCCGGTGGTGGTAAGCTACATCAGGAGCCACAGCTGCCCTGGGGCCGACTGACGGAAGCGTGGCAGCCAATCAGCGCCTACGGCCCCTCCCCCACCACCAACACTCATTCACATCCATACGAACCGGGGTGAGGCTGCGGTGCATGTCCTTATGATGGTGGGGGAAACCGGAGTACCCGGAGTAAACCCACGCAGACACGAGGAGAACATGAGGAGAACACGAGGAGACCACGAGGAGAACACGAGGAGAACATGCAAACTCCACACAGAAAGGACCTGGAACGACCGGGACGACCGGGATTCGAACCCAGGGCCTTCTTGCTGTGAGGCGACAGTGCTAACCACTGAGCCACCATGCTGTACATAGAGTACATAAAGTACAGAGAGTACATAGAGTACATGGAGTACATAGAGTACATAGAGTACATAGAGTACATAAAGTACATAGAGTACATAGAGTACATGGAGTACATAGAGTACATAGAGTACATAAAGTACATAGAGTACATAGAGTACATAGAGTACATAAAGTACATAGAGTACAAAAAGTACATAGAGTACATAAAGTACATAGAGTACATAGAGTACATGGAGTACATAGAGTACATAGAGTACATAGAGTACATAAAGTACATAGAGTACATAAAGTACAGAGAGTACATAGAGAACATAAAGTACATAGAGTACATGAAGTACATAGAGTACATAGAGTACAGAGAGTACATAAAGTACATAGAGTACATAAAGTACATAGAGTACATGAAGTACATAGAGTACATAGAGTACATAAAGTACATAGAGTACAGAGAGTACATAAAGGACATAAAGTACAGAGAGTACATAAAGTACAGAGAGTACATAAAGTACATAACGGACATAGAGTACAGAGAGTACTTAGAGTACATAAAGTACATAGAGTACAGAGAGTACATAGAGTACATAGAGTACATAAAGTACATAGAGTACAGAGAGTACATATAGTACATAAAGTACATAGAGTACATAGAGTACAGAGAGTACAAAGAGTACATAGAGTACAGAGAGTACATAAAGGACATAGAGTACAGAGAGTACATAAAGTACAGAGAGTACATAAAGTACATAACGGACATAGAGTACAGAGAGTACTTAGAGTACATAAAGTACATAGAGTACAGAGAGTACATAGAGTACAGAGAGTACATATAGTACATAAAGTACATAGAGTACAGAGAGTACATAGAGTACAGAGAGTACATAAAGTACATAGAGTACATAAAGTACAGAGAGTACAGAGAGTACAGAGAGTACATAAAGTACATAGAGTACAGAGAGTACATAGAGTAC
This sequence comes from Pseudoliparis swirei, assembly GCF_029220125.1. Classification (NCBI taxonomy): domain Eukaryota; kingdom Metazoa; phylum Chordata; class Actinopteri; order Perciformes; family Liparidae; genus Pseudoliparis; species Pseudoliparis swirei. The sequence continues at coordinate 1,472,905 of NC_079399.1, read as the reverse complement.
ATAGAGTACATAAAGTACATAAAGTACAGAGAGTACATATAGTACATAAAGTACATAGAGTACAGAGAGTACATAGAGTACAGAGAGTACATAAAGTACATAGAGTACATAAAGTACAGAGAGTACAGAGAGTACAGAGAGTACATAAAGTACATAGAGTACAGAGAGTACATAAAGGACATAGAGTACAGAGAGTACATAAAGTACAGAGAGTACATAAAGTACATAACGGACATAGAGTACAGAGAGTACTTAGAGTACATAAAGTACATAGAGTACAGAGAGTACATAAAGTACATAGAGTACAGAGAGTACATAGAGTACAGAGAGTACATAAAGTACATAGAGTACCGAGAGTACATAAAGTACATAACGGACATAGAGTACAGAGAGTACATAGAGTACATAAAGTACATAGAGTACATAGAGTACATAAAGTACATAGAGTACATAAAGTACATAGAGTACAGAGAGTACAGAGAGTACATAGAGTACAGAGAGTACATACAGTACATACATTACAGAGAGTACATAAAGGACATAGAGTACAGAGAGTACAGAGAGTACATAGAGTACATAAAGGACATAGAGTACAGAGAGTACAGAGAGTACATAGAGTACATAAAGTACATAGAGTACAGAGAGTACATAGAGTACATAGAGTACAGAGAGTACATAGAGTACATAGAGTACAGAGAGCACATAAAGTACATAGAGTACAGAGAGTACATAAAGTACATAAAGTACATAGAGTACAGAGAGTACAGAGAGTACACAAAGTAGATAAAGGACATAGAGTACAGAGAGTACATAGAGTACACAAAGTAGATAAAGGACATAGAGTACAGAGAGTACAGAGAGTACACAAAGTAGATAAAGGACATAGAGTACAGAGAGTACATAGAGTACACAAAGTAGATAAAGGACATAGAGTACAGAGAGTACAGAGAGTACATAGAGTACATGTAGTGGACTAACCCCCCCCCCCCCCCCCAGGTCCACAAGGAGAAAGCAGGACCGGGCCCCCGGCGGCCCTCAGGGGCCCCCCCCAGCCAGCCGCCGCCCCTTGAGGCGCGGGGTCCACCCCCCAGCCGCCGGCCTCCTCCTCCTCCTCCCAGTGCGTGGGCATCCCCTACAACGGGCCGGGATACGGAGGTAAACACATTCAGGAGGAGCGCTTGTTTTCCGTCCCGGGGCCTCTGAGAACGTGGGCACGTAGCCTAGCTTAGCACAAAGACTCGCAGCGGAGGGAAACTGCTAGCATCCAGCGAACGCCTTGAATCTGAAACCTGGATGAGACTTTAAACCTGTGGTTCTGTCACGGGCTACGGAGGAGCAGCCATTCAATATATAGTTAACTAATACATATTAAATAATATATAGTTAACTAATACATATTAAATAACATATAGTTAACTAATACATATTAAATATATAGTTAACTAATACATATTATATATATAGTTAACTAATACATATTAAATAAATAGTAAACTAATACATATTAAATATATAGTTAACTAATACATATTAAATATGTAGTTAACTAATACATATTAAATAACATAGAGTTAACTAATACATATTAAGTATATAGTTAACTAATACATATTAAATATATAGTTAACTAATACATATTCAATAAATAGTTAACTAATACATATTAAATATATAGTAAACTAATACATATTAAATAACATATAGTTCACTGATACATATTAAATATATAGTGAACTAATACATATTAAATATATAGTTAACTAATACATATTAAATATATAGTTAACTAATACATATTAAATAACATATAGTTAACTAATACATATTAAATATATAGTTAACTAATACATATTAAATAACATAGAGTTAACTAATACATATTAAGTATATAGTTAACTAATACATATTAAATATATAGTTAACTAATACATATTAAATATATAGTTAACTAATACATATTAAGTATATAGTTAACTAATACATATTAAATATATAGTTAACTAATACATATTAAATATATAGTTAACTAATACATATTAAATAACATATAGTTAACTAATACATATTAAATATTTAGTTAACTAATACATATTAAATATATAGTTAACTAATACATATTAAATATATAGTAAACTAATACATATTAAATAACATAGAGTTAACTAATACATATTAAATATATAGTTAACTAATACATATTAAATATATAGTAAACTAATACATATTAAATAACATATAGTTAACTAATACATATTAAATATATCGTTAATAACATATAGTTAACTAATACATATTAAATATATCGTTAACTAATATATATTAAATATATAGTAAACTAATATATTAAATAACATAGTTAACTAATACATATTAAATAACATTTAGTTAACTAATACATATTAAATAACATTTAGTTAACTAATACATATTAAATATATAGTTAACTAATACATATTAAATATATAGTTAACTAATACATATTAAATATATAGTAAACTAATACATATTAAATAACATATAGTTAACTAATACATATTAAATATAGAGTAAACTAATACATATTAAATAACATATAGTTAACTAATACATATTAAATATATCATTCATAACATATAGTTAACTAATACATATTAAATATATCGTTAACTAATATATATTAAATATATAGTAAACTAATATATTAAATAACATAGTTAACTAATACATATTAAATAACATTTAGTTAACTAATACATATTAAATAACATTTAGTTAACTAATACATATTAAATATATAGTTAACTAATACATATTAAATAACATATAGTTAACTAATACATATTAAATATATAGTTAACTAATACATATTAAATATATCGTAAACTAATACATATTAAATAACATATAGTTCACTAATACATATTAAATAACATATAGTTAACTAATACATATTAAATAACATATAGTTAACTAATACATATTAAATATATAGTAAACTAATACATATTAAATAACATATAGTAAACTAATAAATATTAAATAACATATAGTTAACTAATAAATGTTAAATAACATATAGTTAACTAATAAATATTAAATAACATATAGTTAACTAATAAATGTTAAATAACATTTAGTTAACTAATAAATATTAAATAACATTTAGTTAAATAATAAATGTTTATTAACATTTAGTTAACTAATAAATATTAAATAACATATAGTTAACTAATAAATATTAAATAACATTTAGTTAACGAATACATGTTTATTAACATTTAGTTAACTAATAAATATTAAATAACATGTAGTTAACTAATAAATATTAAATAACGTTTAGTTAACTAATAAATATTAAATAACATATAGTTAACTAATAAATATTAAATAACATTTAGTTAACTAATAAATATTCACTAACATTTAGTTAACTAATACATGTTTATTAACATTTAGTTAACTAATAAATATTAAATAACATATAGTTAACTAATAAATATTAAATAACATATAGTTAACTAATAAATATTTAATAACATATAGTGTAAGTTTATAAAGTACTTATATTGGTTTCTTGAGGTACTTAAACACGTGAAGTATGTATTTATACCACCAGGATTACTTCTATTGACGGAGCTAGGCTAGCACTTCCCACCCGCTTCCAGTCATTGTGCTAAGCTAAGCTAATGGAATACTCTACAACTACTATACTATACTATATGTATATATAATTGATTTGACAGCTTTAGCCACTTAGTAGATTAATAATAAAAATAATAATAATAACGACCTGTCCACGTTCTCGGGGCTCTCGGACCCCCCCCCCCCCCCGTGATACTGACCCCCCCCCCCCCTCTCTCGGCTGTTGCAGGTTCTCAGTAGACTTTCTTTAGAGCGCTCTTTAGAGCGGATAACCGGCCCAAAGAAACAGCATTAACACAAAGAGGAGGAGCATGCAGCAAACAACAACAACAACAACAAACACATACTAACAGCGATGGATCTGCAGCAGCAGCTTGAGCAGCACTCCTCTGTCGATGAACTAATTCCTTCCTGTAAAAGACGTGTCTTACAACTTGCTGCTTACTGAATGCCAACAACAACAAACCCTTTATTAAAAATGATTTTGTTTTTTTTCTTACTCTTTTGTAACTGTAACCGGTTTAAAAACGTCTCTGGACGTCTTCTGCACATGTGACCCTCGACCTTTCAGACACGTATTGCCTTTCCTCCCCGAACAGCTGTGTACACAAAATATGAACCGCGGCGATCCTAAAAGATGTAGAAAAGATGTTTAACGTGTTGTAGAGATGAGAGATGATGTTTAGGGAGGGGGCGTGGCCAACGCGATGCCCCGCCCATCGAGCTGGCAGTCGATTGGCTGCAGTGAATCATCAGTCAATCAATAATGATCATCATATTTATGTCCTCATGCCCTGCAGTAACGTCTTCTCCCTGAAGGGAAGTTCTTCTGGCAAATTTATCTGAAACTTTTTTAAATTGTATTTAAAAATCCTTTAAATCCATAAAAAGTTAAGTAGACACGCCCCCAATAATGTAGTGGACACGCCCCCAATAATGTAGTGGACACGCCCCCAATAACGCAGTGGACACGCCCCTAGTAGTGCAGTGTTCACATCCCTAGTTACGCAGAGGTCACGCTCCTAGTCATGCAGAGGACACGCCCCCATGTAGCGCAGCTTTCACGCCCCGAGTAGTACATTGGACACGCCCCCTGTAGTGCCGTAGACACCCCCCCAGTAGCTCAGTGACCACGCCCCCTGTAGTGCAGTGACCACGCCCTCAGTAGCTCCGTGGCCACGCCCCCAGTAGCTCCCTGGCCACGCCCCCTGCCCCCCCTCTGTGCATGTGGAACTCGAGGTGAGACCTGGTGCTCACGGCGATATCTTCGATCAGACCCAAACCCCGAAGCCGATCCCGAGGAGGACCAGCTGACGTGACACCGGCGTGGGAAGAGGTCCGCCTCAAGACCGCCGCCGCCATGAGGCCGCCTCCCTTCGAGGCCGCCTCCCTTAGCGGCGTCCAGGAGAGCCCTTGAGGCGTGTGAACGTGAGGATGAGACCTGCCTGTAACATATTTGCTCAGTTTGTTGTAACGAAGCTCAAGAAGTCCGTTCAGTATAATAAAGTTAAAGTGCCTTCATGTTGTATCTCTAGATCATATTCATCACTTTACTCACGACCGGCTGCATGTTTATCGCTTCTTGTTCATGCAGATTGTCCACGGCCTTATTTTCTTATTTATTTCTGAAAACAGAAGAGGCATTTTTCAATAAAACTACTGAAAATTTAAACTCTGTGTCTTTTTGTGAGGAGGTGACAGCACGGTGTTTAAATATATATATGTGTACATATATATATATGTTTACATATGTACATATATATTAATATATATATATATATACAGGACTGTCTCAGAAAATTAGAATATTGTGATAAAGTTCTTTATTTTCTGTAATGCAATTAAAAAAACAAAAATGTCATGCATTCTGGATTCATTACAAATCAACTGAAATATTGCAAGCCTTTTATTCTTTTAATATTGCTGATTATGGTTTACAGCTTAAGAAAACTCAAATATCCTATCTCTAAATATTAGAATATCATGAAAAAGTATACTAGTAGGGTATTAAACAAATCACTTGAATCGTCTAATTAACTCGAAACACCTGGAAACACATTTTCAAATGTTTGATTTTGTTTTGCTGTTATAAATCTTTTTTTTAACTTGGTCTGAGGAAATATTCAAATTTTATGAGATAGGATTTTAGAGATTTCTTAAGCTGTAAACCATAATCAGCAATATTAAAAGAATAAAAGGCTTGCAATATTTCAGTTGATTTGTAATGAATCCAGAATGCATGACATTTTTGTTTTTTTAATTGCATTACAGAAAATAAAGAACTTTATCACAATATTCTAATTTTCTGAGACAGTCCTGTATATACACTACCGTTCAAAAGTTTGGGGTCATCCAGACAATTTCGTGTCTTCCATGAAAACTCACTTTTATTTATCAAATGAATTGAAAATTGAATAGAAAATATAGTCAAGACATTGACAAGGTTAGAAATAATGATTAATATTTGAAGTATTAATTTTGTTCTTCAAATTTCAAGCTCAAAGGAAGGCCAGTTGTATAGCTTATATCACCAGCATAACTGTTTTCAGCTGTGCTAACATAATTGCACAAGGGTTTTCTAATCATCCATTAGTCTTCTAAGGCGATTAGCAAACACAATGTACCATCAGAACACTGGAGTGATGATGAAATGGGCCTCTATACACCTCTGGAGATATTTCATTAGAAACCAGACGTTTCCACCTAGAATAGTCATTTACCACATTAACCATGTAGAGAGGGTATTTATGATTAATGTTATCTTTATTGAAAAAACTGCTTTTCTTTGAAAAATAAAGACATTTCTAAGTGATCCCAAAATTTTGAATGGTAGTGTATATGTATACATATGTACATATATATTAATATATATACATAATATATATATGTGTATATATACATATATATGTATATAAATATATATACCGTATTTATTATATCATTGTATATATAATAATATATATTATATTATTATTATAAATATCATCATATATATTTATATATATATTATATATTTATAATAATTTATATAAATAATATTTATATTATATATATAAATAATAATATATATAATAATATAAAGTGGGACTTTCAACTCAACTACAAGAACTACAAGAAACTTTTTATTTTTACTTCACTATATTTTTAAATTGTATTTATAATAATTAATGAGGAAATTATATATATAATATATATAAATATAATATATATGCAAATATATATAATATATATACTATATAAATATTATATATATACTATATAGTTTATATAATATAAATATAATATATATTATATATTATATATATATTTATATATATATAATATCTCTGAAAGAGGAGCTGGAAGAGGTGCTCCTCCTTCTCTTTCTCCTCTTCCTCTTCCTCCTTCTCTTCCTCCTCTTCCTCCTCCTCTAGAGATGACCTCATGGAAAGTCTGCCGGCCCGCCGGCTCAGACTAGAACCAGAACCAGGAGTCTTTGAGGGGGAGCTGGTCTCTGTGGGATTAGGGCTGTCAAACGGGGGCGGGTCATTGAGCTGGAGGCCGATGATCTCATTGGCCGGTTAAGTCCTGGCTTAAAGTGAGATGTGTTCATGGTCATTAGCCGTACTCAGAGGTCGTGTGATACCTTCTGGTCTTCTGCATCAGTGTGGCCATTTGGTGGTCACCATCTTGTTTTTTTGGGAGTGAACCAGAAGTGAACATACTTGGATGAGAGGGGCGGGGCCAGCAACCGCTAGCAGCTAGCTAGCGAGCTAGCTTCATTAGCGAGCTAATAAAGACAAACACAACTCATGTTGCTATGAATTCGTTGTCGCTCCTGATTGGCTGAAACGTGCCGACCCGTAAAACTCTGAAAAGTTTATTTTAATCTAAACACAGCGGCTGAGAACTGATACGGGTTTAATTTAAAGTAGTTAAATTACTGAATGTAGTTATGTTTGTATTGGTTTGGCTTCAGAGCCTCGAGTGGCCACGTTAGGAACTGCATGTGTGGGCACTTCCTGCTTGGCTTCAGTTCTGTGGCCGTTCAGAGCGATGACGCAACCCCTCGAGATGAGGATCCATCCCATAATGTGGCCGCGCTCGGTCAACATGTGGATGATGAACGTGTTTATTTAGAGACACGCCTCCTCGCTGCTCGCTGCCGAGCCACATCAAGACGCCGAGCGGCGCTGCTCGTGGAAACAAACCGACAATAAAACAAACCGACTTCCCGCGGTGAGCGATGTCCGCGATGTTTATGTTGCTGCTTTTTAACGGCGTGATAAAGTTATACGACCTTAAAACCTCTGAGGACTTCAACACGCTGGACGGACTTATGAAAAGAGTTTGAGACACTAAAGTAAAATAAACTCAAATAAACTCAACGTATACACTTCAACTTCACTGAAACTGAAACGAACATTAATGGAAACAATATTCGTGAATGTGACTTTCCTTTTTTGCAACTTTTATGCAAAGAACATGTTTATTTATTCAACTACATGCATTTATAACTTACTTTGCAGAGTTAACACAAAATATGATAATAATAATTATATATATTTTTCTGCACCATGAATACTTTTACTTTTTAAAATATATATTTGATGCTAAAAAGAAGTCATGTATTAACATATATATTTGATGCTTATATATATGAGTATATATTTGGAGCTAATACTTTTGTACTTTTACTTAAATAAACGCAGGACGATTATTTGTATTTTTACACTTTAGTCAAACTTCCTGTCGTCGCGGGAAAAAATATGATTTTTTTTTTTAAATATTTGGTAAAATACTTGATGACTACATGAATCACCTATGATTTCATTTCGTATATATATATGTATGTATATATACATACATATATATATATATATATAACTTTTGATTGGACGCTGATGAGACCGAGCTGGGTAACTATGTGAAGTGTTGGATCTTTGCAAACTACATGTTTCTATTTTATAGCTTTCACTCTACAACAACAACAACAACAACAACAACACAGCTGCTCTGCACGGTGTTTCCTCTGCTAGAGAAGCGTCTGGTTGTGGAGCTGGAGGAGCGCGCTGCAGACCGGCGGCTGCAGACCGGCGGCTGCAGACCGGCGGCTGCAGACCGGCGGCTGCAGACCGGCGGCTGCAGACCGGCGGCTGCAGACCGGCGGCTGCAGACCGGCGGCTGCAGACCGGCGGCGCTGCTCCACACGCAGGAAGCCTGCAGGAACATTCCAGCGTGGAGCTGTCCGCCACATGGGGGTTTGACCTCCAGGGAGGAGCCGGTCGGCTAGTGAATCTACGGCTCTGGTGCTTTTTATTTCCATCAATCTGAGAATAAATCCAACGTTCAAAGGGACTAATGAGTTTGCATGCCGGCGGGTCGTCAGGCAGATATTTTGACACCTTGGTTCAATCTTCTCCGTTTCATACTCCAGCCAAGTGGCTAGCGCTCGGTTTCCTGTCACATTAGTCTGCTGTGTTTTAATTGTATAACAGAAAATAACAAACAACGCTGGAGGTTGACGGCTTTGACCCTCCGGCCAAACATCTCACACACGTATCCTCTCCAGAGTGGCAGCCACATTACATCGATGGAGGAAGAAGGAATGCAGTCGGCTCCCTTGAAACGGCCGTGATGCAGAAGATGGAGATGTTTCCTCTTCAGAAGGAAGTGGACGGCAAAACATGAAGCTCGTCTTAAAGATCGTCAGATTGACCTCAAATAATCATCATAATAAATCAAGATGGCCACGTTTAAAAATCAAGAACAAACAAGATATCATGACCAAAAACCAAGATGGTGGCATCGAGCAGGTGCAGAAGGTTCCAGTCGGTCACCTCTCGGCCGCACAGACATGGAGCTCCTCTGCAGCTGTGATGACGACATCATGACGCAGGAACGCGTGTAAACATCGATGCTTCCCTCTGAGATGATGGAGTGTGACGGCTCCCCGGCGGCCGCCGGTTCCCGTGACGCCCTCGGTCACGCCGTCTTCTCACCGGGACGGCGGCTCTGCGGCACGCCGTTCTCTCCGTGTCCGCGTGCTCCGGGTCCCTCGTGAACATCTGGAGACGCGTCCCATCCAGCCTCGGACAGAGAGACCGCCGCTCCTCCAGGAGCTCCAAGAACAGCTGATCATCCATTCGGTTTGAGACAAACGTCAAAGAAAGATTCTATATGACGATCATTCTTTCATTTATTCTCTTTCACCCAAACGCAGCTTGAGGAAACAAACTGTTTCGTACTTCTCTGACATGACGACAGATATAATCCTCTCTTTCAATGGAAACCTTTGCGATGGAGGAGGATAAATAAAAGATGAGACATAATGTGACAATAAAGCTGGATGTGTGGGAAGTGGTTTCAGACTCCATTAACCTGAAAGCTTTAGGATTAAAATCTTCTCTTTCATCATTGAGAAATGTGCAAAACAACATCTTCACGCAGCAAACCAAACAAATGACGTGTCGTTGAGCTCATTTCACGTGAAGCTAACGCGGCTAACGTCATGAAACACGTCTTCAAAGAACATCAAAGTGTTTGGAATAAAATGTGTCAGAAAAATACGTCTTGATCTGAAGCTGCTCTACATCTGTGAGCGTAGAACCCTCATGCCTCATGTCTCTGGTTGTATATGTAACGGAAGAACTTGACTCAGATGGTGTATTTTCCCAATACTTATTTATTCTGCAGGAGAGAGCAGAACACACACAATTTCCTTCTGGTCTGTCTCTGTACTTCCGCTTCCTTCAGCAATACAAAGCCATTGTGAGGGGAAGACGGACTCAGGAGCAGGAAGTACAACAGAGATGGAAAGCAATTTCCGCAGGAAACAGATTTTTAAAAATAACGGTAAATAAAAATAGCTCATTAAAATAAAATTCACAAACACTCAACAATATCGTTGAACAACAAACAAAAATAAAATACAATACATTGAAAACAAGAAATGACAGAATGCATTTCTGACTCGTTACATATAGAAGTCTCTGCTTCATGTGTTAGAGCTGCATTCTCTCTCCTGACCACCAGGGGGCGACTCCTCTGGTTGTATAGAAGTCTCTGCTTCATGTGTTAGAGCTGCATTCTCTCTCCTGACCACCAGGGGGCTCCTCTGGTTGTATAGAAGTATCTGCTTCATGTGTTAGAGCTGCATTCTCTCTCCTGACCACCAGGGGGCGACTCCTCTGGTTGTATAGAAGTCTCTGCTTCATGTGTTAGAGCTGCATTCTCCCTCCTGACCACCAGGGGGCGACTCCTCTGGTTGTATAGAAGTCTCTGCTTCATGTGGTAGAGCTGCATTATCTCTCCTGACCACCAGGGGGCGACTCCTCTGGTTGTATAGAAGTCTATGCTTCATGTGTTAACACTGCATTCTCTCTCCTGACCACCAGGGGGCGACTCCTCTGGTTGTATAGAAGTATATGCTTCATGTGTTAGAGCTGCATTCTCTCTCCTGACCACCAGGGGGCGACTCCTCTGGTTGTATAGAAGTCTATGCTTCATGTGTTAACGCTGCATTATCTCTCCTGACCACCAGGGGACTCCTCTGGTTGTATAGAAGTCTATGCTTCATGTGTTAAAGCTGCATTCTCTCTCCTGACCACCAGGGGGCGACTCCTCTGGTTGTATAGATGTCTATGCTTCATGCGTTAAAGCCGCATTCTCTCTCCTGAGCACCAGGGGGCGACTCCTCTGGTTGTATAGAAGGCTATGCTTCATGTGTGTGTGTTTAAATGTGTAGGTGTGTGTGTTTATGTGTGTTTATGTGTGTAGGTGTGTGTTTGTATGTTGTGTGTAGGTGTGTGTGTTTGTATGTTGTGTGTGTGTGTAGGTGTGTGTGTTGATGTGTAGGTGTGTGTGTGTTTGTATGTTGTGTGTGTGTAGGTGTGTGTGTTTATGTGTAGGTGTGTGTGTGTTTGTATGTTGTGTGTGTGTGTGTGTGTAGGTGTGTGTGTTGATGTGTAGGTGTGTGTGTGTTTGTATGTTGTGTGTGTCTGTACATGTGTAGGTGTGTGTGTGTTTGTATGTTGTGTGTGTGTGTAGGTGTGTGTGTGTTTGTATGTTGTGTGTGTGTAGGTGTGTGTGTTTTGTATGTTGTGTGTGTGCAGGTGTGTGTGTGTTGTATGTTGTGTGTAGGTGTGTGTGTGTTTATGTGTAGGAGTGTGTGTGTTTGTATGGTGTGTAGGTGTGTGTGTTTATGTGTAGGAGTGTGTGTGTTTGTATGTTGTGTGTGTGTGCGTATGGCTTTGAAAGTTAATGACAAATATTTATATGTGCAGCTGTTAAAGTAATAATATGGAAGATTGTTAATATAAAATAATTATTCATCACCATCTATCTCCAAATTACAGAAGGCGGTGGAGAAAAAAATCAACCTGAAATTGTCGCTTCTCACCAGAGGGGGCGCCAGAGAGACGGAAACGGCTTCTGACTGCGTTTATGTTACCGTGACACGGGAGGGGCTCGATGACGTCATGACAGAAACACAGCTAGTCCCTGAAGAGGAGGAACAGTGAGTTACATCCAAGATCAGATCCACAGATATGGAGAGAGAGAGAGAGAGAGAGAGAGAGAGAGAGAGAGAGAGAGAGAGAGAGAGAGAGAGAGAGAGAGAGAGAGGAGGACCGGCTCCATCAGGAGTGTGTCTCTCCCTCTGGGGCCCGAGTGGAAGCCTAAATTAATCCGGTTGTTTTTTTCCTGCCGCGATGATGAATTGAGACGTCGAGACTTTTCCGTGCTTCTGTCTGAAGGGAGGAAGCCAGACGGGATTTATGACCCGAGTGAACTCTGTGACTCGCTGCTCCCAAACCACAGAAGAAGAACCCGGAGAGTCCTGCAGCCGGCTGTAGTCCACATGTCTGGATCCTGAAGAGAAGTTAGTCCATAGAGACATGAAACGACTTCTTAGTGGGACACACAAGGAGCAGAGACTTCTATACAACCAGAGGAGTCGCCCCCTGGTGGTCAGGAGAGAGAATGCAGCTTTAACACATGAAACATAGACTTCTATACAACCAGAGGAGTCGCCCCCTGGTGGTCAGAAGAGAGAATGCAGCTTCACGACAAGAAGTATAGACTTCTATACAACCAGAGGAGTCGCCCCCTGGTGGTCAGGAGAGAGAATGCAGCTTTAACACATGAAGCAGAGACTTCTATACAACCAGAGGAGTCGCCCCCTGGTGGTCAGAAGAGAGAATGCAGCTTCAAGACAAGAAATATAGACTTCTATACAACCAGAGGAGTCGCCCCCTGGTGGACATTAGGGAGAATGCAGCTCTAACACATGGAGCCTAGACAAACGGCGGCATCAGGGAGGCCTTGTGGTCGGCCCTCCGATGTGGACTCAGCACCAGGTCCTCTGACACCGTGACGTCTTCCCTCTTCGTTCTTGCAGGCGGTTTTTTGTTGGTCTCCGGGCTCCAGACCCCTTAAAGCGACTCCTCGCCATCACTTCCTGTTGCTCCACTGCTTCGTGTGCAGAGGAACCGACACTCATAACCCGCCGGATGAAACCAGAGAGATCCGACGTGACTCTTGGGGTCTCTGCGTTGCCACTGATGTCCCTGAAGGGGTCCGACCGGGCGGCTCCATGGCGGACGGCTCAAAGAGTTTCATCGGGGTCAACATTCAGGCCTCCGCCTGGACGGCTCTGAGGCCGCGTCGCCATCTTGGTTTGGACTCGCATGTCTTTCTTTGTCGCCTCAGAAAAAGAGAGAGATCTGGGAATGAAAGACATGAAACAGATAAATAATAACTTTCTTCATGTGGCACCTTGAGGACCGGCCGCCGGTAGCCGTCTGGTTCTCCTTGAGTCCCAGAAAGCTCAGAGCAGAACCTCTCGGACCGGACCGCTGCCAGACTTCCTCCTGAACTAAATGTCACGCACAGAAGTTCTCCGACGGCTCGGCAATCGTCGGCCTCAATTCCGGCGGTGACGACGGGGAATCCAGAGATCTGAACCAGGACTTCACGGGATGGCGCCAGAGGAACCGCCTGCAGATCCACGTGGTAGAAGCCAAGAGCCGGCGGTGAACATCCAGGGAGCGCGTTGAGATCTCAGAGGGACCTCGAAGTATCAGCTGGTCACATGACGTCTCTGTGGAGGGGCTTCAGGTGTCCCTGACCCCTAGAGATCCCTTCAGAGACACAGCAGGGGTCTGGTTGTATAGAAGTCTATGCTACATGTGTTAAAGCTGCATTCTCTCTCCTGACCACCAGGGGGCGACTCCTCTGGTTGTATAGAAGTCTATGCTTCATGTGTTAAAGCTGCATTATCTCTCCTGACCACCAGGGGGCGACTCCTCTGGTTGTATAGAAGTCTATGCGTCATGTGTTAAAGCTGCATTCTCTCTCCTGACCACCAGGGGGCTCCTGGTTGTATAGAAGTTTATATAGTGACTCTACTTCTCTTGATGTATTCCCTCAGTAAACATTGTAAACATGAGTTCATGTCTCAGTCTCAAGTTTAAAATCTTCTATACAGCATGATGTCATCATTTAAATTTTATGGTCATTTAGGGTCAGACCATAAAGCAGGGGACGCTTTGGGGGCGGGGCTACAGGTGATTGACAGGTCAATACCAGAGACAGAGACACACATATGGTCACTTCCTGTTGCAAAGAAACCAACATGGTGGAGTCCATATTAAAAGACGGCGAAGTTGAAATCGGTGAACTTAATAAAACCAACGGGTGGCGTCACGATGACTCCGCCCACTTCTGACACAGAAGGTTAAACTCTTCTGTTTGAATTCAGGATTGTGTTCGTGGACTTTTACTTTCTTCAGGATGGCGACGAGGGAAACGTTGAGTTTCCGTCTGTTACGCAACAACCGTCACGACGCCGTGAACGTCGGGGCGGTTTTCCGGTTGTTTGGCGGCGAAAATGTCGACGTTGATCCGTTGAGGGAAAGGAAGAGTAGCTCGGGGAAGAGAATCAGAAAGAGATGTTTGGGCGTCAACAGACGATGAAGATGAAGAGGAAGATGTTCTCTGTGTTAATCCTCTGATCCAGACAGGAATCACATGAATGCTGCTCCCTCTGACGGAGCGCCTCTTTTTCCTGAAGATATCGTCTTTCCACACGCGGTCGCCCTGAGGTGAAATGTGGTAGTGGAAAAACCTCCTCCTCCTCCTCCTCCTCCTCCTCCTCCGAGAGGAACTGATGGAAAATGATATCACCGCGGAGCACCACCCACCATCACCTCCACCTCCTCCACATCCCGGGGCGCGCCCTCAGAGCATGTGCAGACCAGTTGGCAGGAGTCTTCGCAGACATCTTCAACCTCTCCCTGTCCCAGGCTGTTGTTCCTGAGAGCTTCAAGATGTCCACCATTGTGCCTGTCCCCAAACACCCCAAGGTAACCTGCCTGAATGACTGGAGACCCGTAGCCCTCACCTCGATTGTCAGTAAATGCTTCGAGAGGTTGGTCAAGGACTTCATTTGTTCCATGTTGCCTGCCACGCTGGACCCATGGCAATTTGCATATCGTCAAAACAGATCCACCGACGACGCAATTGCCATGGCACTTCACACCGCCCTTTCCCACCTGGAGGGAAGGAACTGTTGTGTGCGAATGCTGGTTGTGGACTACAGCTCAGCTGCTCAACACTATTGTTCCCGCCAAGCTCGACACCAAGCTCAGAGGTCTAGGCCTGCACTCTACCATGTGCAGCTGGATACTGGACTTCCTGTCGGGCCGCCAGGTGGTGAGGATGGGCGGTACCACCTCAGAGCCGCTGACCCTCAACACGGGAGCCCCTCAGGGATGCGTGTTGAGCCCTCTCTCTACTCCCTGTACACCCACGACTGCACGGCCATGCACAGCTCCAACGTCATCATCAAGTTTGCTGACGACACAACAGTGTTGGGGCTGATCACCGACGACGACGAGACAGCCTATAGGGAGGAGGTTGGATCACTGGTACAGTGGTGCCAGGAGAACAGCCTCGTCCTCAACGTCAAGAAGACCAAGGAGCTGATCGTGGACTACAGGAAGCGGAGAGGAGAGCACACCCCGATCTCCATAGACGGAGTTGCAGTAGAGAGGTCAGCAGCTTCAAGTTCCTCGGCGTGCACATCTCCGAGGACCTCACATGGACCACGCACACCACTCACGTGGTGAAAAGGGCCCAACAACGCCTGTATTTCCTTAGGCGACTGAGGAAATTCAACATGGCCCCCGCATCCTCAGATCATTCTACACCAGTACCATCGAGAGTGTTCTGACAGGTTGCATCACCGTCTGGTACGGGAACTGCACCGCCCTGGAGCGTAGGGCACTACAGAGGGTGGTGCGGTCGGCACAGTACATCGTTGGAGGTGAGCTTCCTCCATCCTGGACATATACACCAAGCGGTGCGTGGCCAGGGCCAAACGGATGATGAAAGACAATAACCACCCCGGCCACAAACTGTTCACCCTTCTACCGTCAGGCAGGCGATACCGCAGTATCAAGTGCCGCACAAACAGACTGAGGGACAGCTTCTTCAGTCAGGCCATCAGGCTGCTGAACAAGGACTGAGACCCTCATTAACACTATACACCAGAACATATTCTGTGAATATATATGGCCATGGTGTATATTTTATTACATTGTTTTATATATATATATATATTGTATATATATATTGTATATATATACATATATATATATATATTGTCTCAAAAAAGTGTATATTTTATTACATTGTTTTATATATATATATTGTCATGATGTATATTCTATTACATTGTTTTATATATATATATATTGTTAATACTTTCTTCTTCTTTTTTTGTGTGGATATTGTATAGTTTATTCTCATTCTTATTCTTTTTTTAGTCTGCTACTGCTGTCGGGTGTTTTGCACATAAGAATTTCACAAACCGATTATACTTGTATAAAAGGGGATGTGACAATAAAAAAACTTGAAACTTGAAACTTGAAACGTGCGACACACCTCTCTGAGGAGGTCCTGTGGAGAGCTCTGCTGCCCCCTGGTGGCCGCGGGAGGAGCAGGAGACGTGACATATAACATGCTATGGTTTTGAGGCTAGAGGAACTTTGAACTGGTCCTGAACCAGTCTCAGCTTAGTCCTGGTCCTCTATGGACCTTAGTCTAGTCCTGGTCCTCTATAGATCTTAGTATAGTCCTCGTCCTCCATAGACCTCAGTGTCGTCCTGGTCCTCTATAGATCTTAGTCTTCATCCTCTATAGACCTCAGTGTTGTCCTGGTCCTCTATAGATCTTAGTATAGTCCTCTATAGACCTCAGTGTCGTCCTGGTCCTCTATAGATCTTAGTATAGTCCTCTATAGACCTCAGTGTCGTCCTGGTCCTCTATAGATCTTAGTATAGTCCTCTATAGACCTCAGTGTCGTCCTGGTCCTCTATAGATCTTAGTATAGTCCTCTATAGACCTCAGTGTCGTCCTGGTCCTCTATAGATCTTAGTATAGTCCTCTATAGACCTCAGTGTCGTCCTGGTCCTCTATAGATCTTAGTATAGTCCTCTATAGACCTCAGTGTCGTCCTGGTCCTCTATAGATCTTAGTATAGTCCTCTATAGACCTCAGTGTCGTCCTGGTCCTCTATAGATCTTAGTATAGTCCTCGTCCTCTATAGACCTCAGTGTCGTCATGGTCCTCTATAGATCTTAGTATAGTCCTCGTCCTCCATAGACATCAGTGTCGTCCTGGTCCTCTATAGACCTCCATCAGTAAACAGACCACCGTAGAGAGGGTGGTCTGGTTCTATAGAGTTCTTCTTGGAGGGTCGGGTCCAGGTGAAACCAGGTGACCTCATGCAGGGGGGTGAACCTTCTAGACGAGAAGGTGAAGACGTTTTTCTTTGGGTTCGACCTGAAGGGGAAATGAATGTTTTAAGAGGGCAGATTAACTCTTCAACTGCTCGTCTTCATAAAAGCAGCCGCAGCTGAAGGAGGTCTTCATCACATCTTCCATTTCAGTGTCATGAGAAAATGTACGAGCTCTTCCAAAAGGAAACCCGAAAAGGGAGCAGAGCGTTATCTGGTCTGCAGGTTCCTCTCGACCCGACTGCTGACGACAACACTTCACTTCAAGGTTTTTCCCAGCATTCCCTACATTCCTCTGGGTGTCGATGAGACCTCTTCTTCCTCCTTCTCCTCATCCTCCTCCGCCGCCACGTTGCTGAATCAGACCCAGCTGAGTCGATCACAAAACCAAAATATCTTCTGTTAGTACTGTATTCTCTCTCCTGACCACCAGGGGCTCCTCTGGTTGTATAGAAGTCAATGCTTCATGTGTTAAAGCTGCATTCTCTCTACTGGCCACCAGAGGGCGACTCCTCTGGTTGTATAGAAGTCTATGCTTTATGTGTTAAAGCTGCATTCTCTCTCCTGACCACCAGGGGGTGACTCCTCTGGTTGTATAGAAGTCTATGCTTCATGTGTTAAAGCTGCATTCTCTCTCCTGGCCACCAGGGGGCGACTCCTCTGGTTGTATAGAAGTCTATGCTTCATGTGTTAAAGCTGCATTCTCTCTCCTGACCACCAGGGGGTGACTCCTCTGGTTGTATAGAAGTCTATGCTTCATGTGTTAAAGCTGCATTCTCTCTCCTGGCCACCAGGAGGTGACTCCTCTGGTTGTATATAAGTCTATGCTTCATGTGTTAAAGCTGCATTCTCTCTCCTGGCCACCAGAGGGAGACTCCTCTGGTTGTATAGAAGTCTATGCTTTATGTGTTAAAGCTGCATTCTCTCTCCTGGCCACCAGGGGGCGACTCCTCTGGTTGTATAGAAGTATATGCTTCATGTGTTAAAGCTGCATTCTCTCTTCTGGCCACCAGGAGGTGACTCCTCTGGTTGTATAGAAGTCTTTGCTTCATGTGTTAAAGCTGCATTCTCTCTCCTGGCCACCAGGGGGCGACTCCTCTGGTTGTATAGAAGTCTATGCTTCATGTGTTGAAGCTGCATTCTCTCTCCTGGCCACCAGGGGGCGACTCCTCTGGTCTACATATAAAACAGGTGAGTGAACGCCCCTCTGGTGGATCTTAGAGAGTCTAAAGGACACGACTAAGCGTCCTCACTAGGACACTTATCCTGCCCTGGCTTAGGAGACGTGAAGTCATGTGACCGTTGGGGAGTTCCTCGATAGAATAACGTGAGCTTCTCTCTTTCCACTTGAACTGGAAGACTCATAAACGTTGGTTTGAAGCAGAGATTATTTTTCCAACGATCCAAATCCACTGGAAGGATCCCATTGGCTGTTTGTGAGGGAACCGGCGTTGCTAACTTTTCCGTTAGCTACAAAAACCCATCGTCCCCGCAGCTCATGAACGTGACCGTGAATCATGATGTTTTAAAATAAGAAACAATATAAATCTGTGGTGTTGTGTTCAGGGACAGATGTTATTCTGGGTTCTAGACAACTGGACTTATCGCCCGTTGAGAAGTCTTGGCCCTCCCAGGAGCTCCAGGTGCAGAACGTAAACAAGAGACAAAGTGGTGTAAACTCCCACCGCCTCCATGGGAACCTGCACTGCAACCGGCTAGCTAACGCAACCACCACATATTCATGAGCTAACGCGACCCGGCTCAGACACCGGCGGCAGGTTCTGGATACAAGAACGCGTCTTTATTCCTGTTATCTGAGTCCCAGACGCCGTGTCAACAGGACCGTCGGCCGCGTTGGACTTCTTGTGTTGGAGAGATAAACAACACAGATAGCGTGTCCTCCTCCGGCTCCGTGTTTACTCCACCCGTCAAGGCGGTTCAGACTCCGTCGGGTTGTTTGGAGAACATCGTGACATCACAGTCGGTCCGGGACCAGCCCAGTCCGTCGTGAGTTGAGGACGCAGATAATAAAGTTGAGTTGTTGTCAATATGCAGTTGAAATAACATCAGTGTCGAGCAGCTGTATGCCGCCCTGAAGGGGGCGGGGCTGGGGGAGGAGCCTAGGACCTTCACCCAGGAGACCTCTGTGGCCCCAAAGGGACTTTCATTAAACTACCGAGTTGTTTCTATTTTAAGCGTTTGATTATTATGAAACTGTAAAAACGCCAATATCGATTTGTTGTAAAGAATTACATGAATGATGTCAAATAAAACACAAAGAAGATTTTATTAGTTGCAGCTGCATTTCTGATGAGGAATGTAAATGTGAAGATGCTCACAGCAAAGAGACAAAGACAACGCCTCCTCTCCCCCAGGGGGTGGTTGGGTTGAATCATGACAGGAAACTGTAATCTCAGTATATGTAGCATGGTCAGCTAACGTCATGAGAGCGGCCAGGAGAAACGCATTCATTGAATAGATTTGGCGTCCATGTTCACGAGCATCGGTTCCCTCCTCAGAGACGGTGACTGCAGCTGTGAGACGCTTCACATCCAGCCTCTCAGAGAAAGTCCTCAAGAGGCCAAGAGGAAGAGGAGGAGGAAGAAGGAGAAGGAGAAGAAGAAAGAGAAGAAGAAGAAGAAGGAGAAAGAGAAGAAGGAGAAGGAGAACTCTCCTCCAGCTGCATTATGTTCTACCGTGGAGTGTGAACCAATCGTTGAAGCCCTGGAGTCACAAATCCATCAAATCAAAGCATGACAACTATGTTGCCGCGGCGATGCGTTTGTTTCTCCCGTGGAGACGCGGCGTCGGGCCAGAGTCCAGCGGAAGTTCAGCAGGACGAGTCGAGAACAGTTATTTCTTTTGTTTGTGTTGCTTTATAAAAGAATGTAATCCCTAAATGTTCTTCACGGTCGACACCGAGACTCCAGAGCCCAGCGGGTCGGTGGGACTCACCGGACACTCGGCGGATGAGCAGCGGCTCCAGATCTTTACGAGTCCCGCTCGCTGCAGACGGACGCCGAGCGGCAGCTCGCTGCTCGTGAGACACGGCGCTGACGCCATCGCTCCGGCAGCCGGGCGGCGGCCTGCAGCTCCTTCCTGTCACATTAGAACGCTCCACTATCTTAAACGGAGGGAGCCGACAGCGGTTTAAACAACATTCATTAACCGCTGTTAGACTTCAGACCTCGTGTTGCACGAACCCCTCGTTGCTCTGAAGCGTCGCTACCAAAACAAACATGCGGAAGACGGGACAACTCGACGAGCGTTACGCCACCGTGTGCCTTACGAGGCTCGTCACGTCGTGGCGTTACGTCGTGGCGTTACGTCGTGGCGTTACATCGTGGCGCTATGCCTCGTTACATTGTTGCGCTACGTCGTTGACACGATGTTCCGGTTGGATGTTACGTTGTTATATTGCTTTGTTACGTTGTTGTTACAACGTTGCGTTACGTCGTGTCGTTACGTCGTGTCGTTACGTCGTGTCGTTACGTCGTGTCGTTACGTCGCATCGTTACGTCGTGGCGCTATGCCTCGTTTCGTTGTTGCGCTACGTCGTTGACACGATGTTCCGGTTCGATGTTACGTTGTTATATTGCTTTGTTACGTTGTTGTGACAACGTTGCGTTGCTCAGTTAAGTTACGTTGTTGTGTTAAATCGTTGTGACTTATTTCATGGTTACGTATCGTTCAGAGAACCGTTGGAGGAGAGTTCTCTCCCCATCACAGCATGTTTAACCAGTGATGTTGGTGAACGATGATGTCATTATTCTCACGTATCGAGAATATTGTGAGACGCTTCAAAGTCAATGCAATGTTTTGAATGAACACGTTGTGGATATTCACGATGATCTCGTTTCATTGCTTTCACACATATTTCCACGTTCCACGTTTTATTCTGAGTAACTTTTCAAGAACAGATTCCCGAGATGACTCCGTCACCGTTTATGAAACGATGACCTCAGTCCGTCTGGTAATCTTTGATTGAACCTAAGCTAACGGAACGCCGTCTGGGGAAATAAACACTCAAACGATTCCCCAGCATTTCTTTTGGTCATGAATGTATAATTTAAACATGCACATTACCCAGAATGCACCATGCCGTGCAACATCACAAACAACCAGCCAAAGGAAAACCTAAATCTATGACCACAGCTGAAATGCATTGTGGGTTGTGGGTCATGTGTGTAATTCAAAAAGAATGTTCTCTCTTTTTTTTATAAAGGCATGAATACAGAAGCCTGGAGGGATCCAGGAGAACCCGAGCAGCAGCGCCTCGTCTCTGGAGGACGAAGCGCTGCGTTAACACGCGTGTTCGTCCAACGCCGCGGGGATCAACCGAGCGGCTTCAACCCACGAGAACACGGACGTGTGAGAACATGCCGACGATCACAGGGAAGGAGCCGCGTTCTGACGGATCATTTGATCATCGTGCTGTGAAAATACAATACACCGATTCTGGAGCACCAACAAGGTTCTACGTAGAACCATCTGAGCTCTCTAGAGAACCAATGCTCTCAGGCTCCTCTAGAGTCTCTAGCATCGCAAGGTTCTACATAGAACCATCCAGAACCAATCCTCTCAGGCTCCTCTAGAGTCTCTAGCATCGCGAGGTTCTACATAGAACCATCCAGAACCAATCCTCTCAGGCTACTCTAGAGTCTCTAGCATCAAGAGGTTCTACATAGAACCATCCAGAACCAATCCTCTCAGGCTACTCTAGAGTCTCTAGCATCAAGAGGTTCTACGTAGAACTCTCTGAGAACTAGAAGCTTGACCCTCCAGGCTTCTGATTCTCCACATCGAATGTGTTTCCTGCACCATTCATACACTAAATAACGTTCTTTAGGTGGAGGGTTCTACGCAGAACCGTGTTGGGTTAGTACCGTGCACCACTCATGTTCCGTGGAGTTCTCTTGTGAGGGGAGCCTCACTGTGCCGTTCTGACGCATCGATCCTCAGAACCGGTCTGAGGGAGGAGAACTTCGTCCGGCTGCTGTCAGGCATGTCTGCAGAACGTGGAGAACCTTCACTGAGGTTCTGAGGATGAGTCCGTGACCTCCGGTGACCTGGTGTGGAGGAGCAGCAGGCCCAGGTTCCCTCCGTCTCTCAGGCCGATGCGTGAGGTCAGCTGTGAGGAGGATTGCGTCATCGCCCCATCAAACCTAGAAAGAGTTCTGCAGGAGCTCAGATGTGTTAACCCCGCGAGGTCCGACTCGCCACGAACAGAACATAACCTTTTAAGAGTAGACTTAAGACGTTCCTCTTTGACAGAGCTTATAGTTAGGGCTGAATCAGGTTCACCTGGTCCAGCCCCTTGATATGCTGCTATAGGCTTATAGCTGCCGGGGGACGTTTAGGATGCACTGAGTACCTATCTCCTCTTTTTTCTCTCCTTAAGGATGAATTTTCATCTCTCAATCACACGTTACTAACTCTGCTTTCTCCCCGGAGTCCTTGTGACTTCACGTCTCATGGGGTCATCGGACCCTATGAGACGGCATAGATCCTATCTGCTGATGGATCATCGAGGTCTGGGTCGTGGAGTTCCTGCTCCTGACTACGCCACTGTCCTGTTGAGACTCCGCCCACTGTTGAGACTCCGCCCACTCCTCCTCCCCACCGCCATCTGCCTGATGGATCGTGGAGGTCTCCATCGTGGAATATGCCTACTATGAACTATTCATACACTCTGTCATATTCATTGAATGTATTTTAACTCTAAATCTGTCCTTCTGGTCACATGACATCTATTGTTCTGTCCATCCTGGAGAGGGATCCTCCTCTGTTCTCTCCTGAAGGGTTCTTCCCTTTTTTCCCCCTGAAGGGTTATTTGGGAGTTTTTCCTGGTCCGATGTGAGGTCAAAGGTCAAAGGTCAGGGATGTCTATGTGTACAGATTGTAAAGCACTCCGAGACAAATTTGTAATTTGTGAAATTGGGCTATACAAATAAACTGAATTGAATTGAATTGAATTGAACCTCCAGTTCATCCAAGGCCGTCCACTTCAATGTCTCTCAGGGACCAATGAAACCTGTGAATGTGGTGAATACAGATTCCATTGGTGTGTGTGTGTGGGGGGGGGGGTCATTTCCTCAGCAGTAAAGACGTTGAACAGAATCAACGTCGGTGGAGTAACCAAAAGTCTCCAGCTGGTTCGTGTATAAAAATCATAATGCAGTAAAGTTTTTACGCTTGTCGAAGGAACCATAGTCTTCTATACAACCAGAGGAGCCCCCTGATGGTCAGGAGAGAGAATGCAGCTTTAACACATGAAGCAGAGACTTCTATACAACCAGAGGAGTCACCCCCAGGTGGTAACCGTGGGTTAACGCCGGCTGAGACACATCCCTTCACACATCTCTAGGCGCTGTGTGTCGTGACGTGCACACAACACGGCATGCAGCGCCGATATCTTGACGTGCTAAATTATTTTGGTAATTTACGAGCCTCACACGTGTAGCTGGTGGCACGGAGGATGAAACATGTTTTCAGCGGTGAGGATCCTTGGTGGCGTCTCAGCTGCTCTCGTCTCGTTGGGTCTTGAAGGCTGGCAGCGAGCCGGCGTGCTGCGAGCGTCAGAGCAGTAACTCATCGTCAGAGTCGCTGCTTCACGGGGTCAAACCGCTCGGCGTGGAGCCGCCGAGCTTCAGCCTCACGTCTCGGTGGCGCAGCGTGGACCCGGCACGGCGCGGTTCTGATCCAACAGAACCGGCGGCTTCCAGAACACAACCACGTGGTGTATTGATTCCCCTCCAACACTCTGACCATGATGAGTACATGTAGACTGAGCTGGAAGACAAACAGAAGAACGTCCCCAGAGCGTCAGGCGTGCAGCTGCTTGTTGATGAAGGTCGGCGGCTTTAAGTTATTCATCCTGCAGCGAGGGGCGTGTCCACGGCGATGAAGACGAGTTCAGCAGGGAGACGAGGACTCAGGAGGACACTCGGCCTGAGAAGAGGTCACAATATGCTGCTTTCAAATAGTTAGACTTCAAGAGCGTTGGCTACTTCTTCCTCCTTTTAAAAACACAAACAACAACAACAACAACACGTGTCTGATCATTGATCCTCTCGCTGGAGTTCAGTGGGTTTTACTTTTCATTCAGTCTAAAGAGTCTAGAGAGAGTCTAAAGAGTCTAAAGAGAGTCTAGAGAGAGTCTAAAGAAAGTCTAGAGAGAGTCTCATCATCATTTAATCTTTATCTCATCTTCATCTCATCTTCATCCTGCGGCGTGAGGTACGGTATCTTGACATGAAGAGGCTTTCCTTCGGTCTCGTCCCGTAAGGATCCGGCTGAAACTGAAAGTCTCCTTCAGAAGGATCCAGCTCACATAAAGGAGTCCTCGCCTGTCTCCGTTTCCTCTGAAGCACGTTTCAAACACGTGGTTGGAATTAAAACAAGACTCGTGAGTTATTCTTCCTCCTCCACCACGACCTCTCAAACAGGAAATCAACATGCTTATTGATTCCAGGAACCACAAACCTTAAAGAAAGCAAAAGGTGACGCACAAAGAGAACCAGCTGCTGTCTCCGTCTACAGAGTCTACAGAGGGTCTACAGAGGGTCTAGGAGTCTAGAGGGTCTAGAGAGAGTCTACATAGGGTCTACAGAGTGTAGAGAGAGTCTTCAGAGGGTCTAGAGAGAGTCTACAGAGGGTCTACAGAGTGTAGAGAGAGTCCTCAGAGGGTCTAGAGAGAGTCTACAGAGGGTCTACAGAGTGTAGAGAGAGTCCTCAGAGGGTCTAGAGAGAGTCTACAGAGGGTCTACAGAGTGTAGAGAGAGTCTTCAGAGGGTCTAGAGAGAGTCTACAGAGGGTCTACAGAGTGTAGAGAGAGTCCTCAGAGGGTCTAGAGAGAGTCTACATAGGGTCTACAGAGTGTAGAGAGTCTTCAGAGGGTCTAGAGAGAGTCTACAGAGGGTCTACAGAGTGTAGAGAGAGAGTCCTCAGAGGGTCTAGTGGTAGTGTTGGTTCTGGTGCCCCCTGTGGACAAAAGTGGTAGTGTTGGTTCTGGCGCCCCCTGTGGACAAAAGTGGTAGTGTTGGTTCTGGCGCCCCCTGTGGACTAAAGTGGTAGTGTTGGTTCTGCTGCCCCCTGTGGACTAAAGTGGTAGTGTTGGTTCTGGCGCCCCCTGTGGACTAAAGTGGTAGTGTTGGTTCTGGTGCCCCCTGTGGACAAAAGTAGTAGTGTTGGTTCTGGCGCCCCCTGTGGACTAAAGTGGTAGTGTTGGTTCTGGCGCCCCCTGTGGACTAAAGTGGTAGTGTTGGTTCTGCTGCCCCCTGTGGACTAAAGTGGTGGTGTTGGTTCTGGTGCCCCCTGTGGACTAAAGTGGTAGTGTTGGTTCTGGCGCCCCCTGTGGACTAAAGTGGTAGTGTTGGTTCTGGCTCCCCTGTGGACTAAAGTGGTAGTGTTGGTTCTGGCACCCCCTGTGGACTAAAGTGGTAGTGTTGGTTCTGCTGCCCCCTGTGGACAAAAGTGGTAGTGTTGGTTCTGGCGCCCCCTGTGGACTAAAGTGGTAGTGTTGGTTCTGGCGCCCCCTGTGGACAAAAGTTGTAGTGTTGGTTCTGCTGCCCCCTGTGGACAAAAGTGGTAGTGTTGGTTCTGCTGCCCCCTGTGGACTAAAGTGGTAGTGTTGGTTCTGCTGCCCCCTGTGGACTAAAGTGGTAGTGTTGGTTATGCTGCCCCCTGTGGACTAAAGTGGTAGTGTTGGTTCTGTCGCCCCCTGTGGACTAAAGTGGTAGTGTTGGTTCTGCTGCCCCCTGTGGACTAAAGTGGTAGTGTTGGTTCTGCTGCCCCCTGTGGACTAAAGTGGTAGTGTTGGTTCTGTCGCCCCCTGTGGACTAAAGTGGTAGTGTTGGTTCTGTCGCCCCCTGTGGACTAAAGTGGTAGTGTTGGTTCTGTCGCCCCCTGTGGACTAAAGTGGTAGTGTTGGTTCTGCTGCCCCCTGTGGACTAAAGTGGTAGTGTTGGTTCTGTCGCCCCCTGTGGACTAAAGTGGTAGTGTTGGTTCTGTCGCCCCCTGTGGACTAAAGTGGTAGTGTTGGTTCTGGCGCCCCCTGTGGTCTAAAGTGGTAGTGGTGGTTCTGGCCCCCTGTGGACTAAAGTGGTAGTGTTGGTTCTGCTGCCCCCTGTGGACTAAAGTGGTAGTGTTGGTTCTGCTGCCCCCTGTGGACTAAAGTGGTAGTGTTGGTTCTGCTGCCCCCTGTGGACTAAAGTGGTAGTGTCTCTGAGGACCAGGGTCCCTTTAGGAAACCTCTCATCCCCTCTCAGTCCTGGTTCTGGTTCTCCTGTGCCCCCTTTCCCTCCTGCGGGTCCAGCAGTACGTCCTGGGTCTCCAGCAGCATGATGTTGGCTCCTAGAGAGGAGAAGCTCTGCTCCTGGAGGAGGAGGAGGATACGCTCATGCTCCCGGGAGCTCTCCTCCTCCCCCCGGAGCTCCGACTGCAGGTGGAGCTGGATCTGGGTCAGAGGGTGGGGCTTGACCTCTGACCTCCAGCCCAGTTAATGAAGGGTGATGTTGAGGTCGTTCTCAGGTTCACTGGAAACACTGGATGAAAAGTCAGTAGGGTTCATCCTCTAGGGATCATGAGAAGCTGATGGGAAAGGTCAGTAGGGTTCATCCTCTACGGATCATGAGTAACTGATAGGAAAAGGGTTTTTTAGGATTCATCCTCTGGGGACCACAAATGAAAATGAAGTCCATGAGGGTTGAGGTCTTTCCCCGGAGCTCTTGGTTCATCCTCAGCGTTGTTATGTGTGAAAGAGTTCCAATTGGACCGCTCCCCCTGTGCAGGAGAAGACTGTAGAGCGTGTTCTGGCCCTTTAAGGACACGGAGCTGCTGCAGAGGGTTAAGGGCTTCAGCCTTCCCCTCCGTTTCCATCGCAATAACTCTGCAGCACATGCAACCACTTCTCTGATGTTTACGTGTTCTCCACCATAAATCCTACATCTCTTTTCCCTGGAAGAGGAGAAAGGAGACAACAAACCGTCTGTGCCACGTTCGCCAAACTCTCCGTTCGGAAAAGTCCCAGGAGACGAGAAGCAAAAGAGACTTCTGGGCGTTTTATACGGCCATGATGAATGTTCTGTGATTTACATGATCGAGTAAAATGTGTCATAAGAGCCGTCGACTGGAGAGGTCGGCCGAGAACTCTGATAAGGATCTGTTTAGTCAGTGGAGCCCCCCGATACACCCGGACTTCTATACAACCAGAGGAGTTACCCCCTGGTGGTCAGGAGAGAGAATGCAGCTTTAACACATGAAGCGTTGACTTCGATACAACCAGAGGAGTCGCCCCCTGGTGGTCAGGAGAGAGAATGCAGCTTCAACACATGAAGCATATACTTCTATACAGCCAAAGTCGCCCCCTGGTGGTCAGGAGAGAGAATGCAGCTTTAACACATGAAGCGTTGACCTCGATACAACCAGAGGAGGCATCCAGATACTATAAAATAAAGGCCCTGCAGCTCTTAAAAAAAGAAAGGCCTTCCAGATACTACAAAATAAAGGCCCTAGTGTTCTCAGGAGGCGACTCGCGGCGCAGGAAGCCAAGTGGACCGAAGGCGTTCATCCATGACTTCATCCAGCTGATCGTCCTGATTTTCACTGAGAGGACATTTTTCTTTCTCTCCATAAAACCATCAGAAAGCTGCGACCACTGCGGCTGCTTTACAACCACCTCTCTGCCCAAGAAGGGATCGCTGTTTTTAAAGTGCGGCTCTTCCAGCCCGACCAAAGAAAACAAACTGTGGAGGCGATGTGGTCCCGAGGGGGGTCGGTCAGATCCGGGTCTCATCCAAACCCTCAGAGATGACATCACAGCCACTTCCTCAGCCAAGTTCAAGCAGAGACTGAAGAGCCAGGTCTGAGGTTACAGACTCACCCCTCAACACGAAGCGAGCTCACGTAAGCGCCGCCGACAGGTCCGTTGAGTCTGAGTTAGATCATCGGCCGTTGAGTCATCCCACAGATCTTTGTTTTTACAGAGACCCAGACCACAAAACACAGGAGATTTTCCATCTGTCCCATGTTTGAATATTCTGCATCATGTTCTAACCCCGAACCGGGAGAACCGGTTCTCTGCTGCCCCCGAGTGGCCGTAAGGAGTATTGCGTCATTGTCTTTGTAAACAGTGATGAACGCTTAAAATCTCACTTCTCTGAGGTTGGAAAACTGTTGGACACAAAGGTGATAGTTTAAGTAAAGATATTTAATATCGGTCGAGTCGTTTTTATACGGAAAAGTTTGATATCGTGGTTCATTCATCAGTTTTCAGGTTCGTTACGTTTCCTCTTTGCAGAGATAAATATTCTACTTTATTATCAACTCTGTCTTCACAAAATCATCTTCCTATCAAACTAAAGTGCATCTGAGATTACGTTGTCTGTTTTAAATAGTTAAAAAAGATGAAACAAACAAAGCCGACGACTAAAGTACCTGGTGATGTTGTTAAAGTCATGGTTTTGAAACGCGGGCCCCTGACGGGCATCTCCGGGGTCACCGTCCTGTGTTTCACCCTCCCACCCCCGACCTCTTTCTTTTGTAGATTTGAGATTTGTCAAAAGGCCGTTTCCCCTCATGGGAATTCACAAACTGTCATGATGAGTCCAGGTTGTCGCAGCGAGAGAGGACCCAAATGCCGACATTACTGCAAAAAACAATCTTTAATCCAAAACTTCCAAAGACCAGACAGGAACGACAAAAACGCGGACCAGACAGTTCGAAGCCACACAGGGAATGAGACGAACAGGGTTTACATACACAGGCAGGCGGAGGTGATTGGACAACGGGGAACGAGACACAGGTGGACACAATGAGGGCGGGGCCAGCAATCACACAGAAGGAAACAATCAGGACCAGGGCAGCCAATCACAGGGAGACAGACGACACAAGGACTTCAAAACAAGACACAAAACGAGACACAAACTCCAGATCATGACACGAAGGCTCTAAAGTCGGACTGAGGGGTCCACATGCCGGTCTCCATCAGGACGGAGCTCCGTGGCCTCGTGTTCATCATCTGCATTCAGAACTCATGAAATCAATGTGTGTCACGATGTGTTCAAAGACTCTGATTATCACCGTCTAACCGGCCGGGTTCCTTCTTGAGTGTTTAGGGACTCTGCTCGGCGTGGGCTTCTCTCCTTCTCTCCTCCTCTCCTCCTCTCCTTCTCTCCTTCTCTCCTCCTCTCCTCCTCTCCTCTCTCCTTCTCTCCTTCTCTCCTCCACTCCTTGTCTCCTCCTCTCCTCCTCTCCGTCTCTCCTCCTCTCCTTCTCTCCTTCTCTCCTCCTCCTCTCCTCTCTCTCCTCCTCTCCTTCTCTCCTCCTCTCCTCCTCCTCTCCTCCTCTCCTTCTCTCCTCCTCTCTCCTGTGTCCTCTCTCCTCTCCTCCTCTCTCCTCTCCTTCTCTCCTCTCTCCTCTCCTCTCCTCTCTCCTCTCCCCTCCTCTCTCCTCTCCTCTCTCTCCTCTCTCCTCTCCTCTCTCCTCTCCTCTCTCCTCCTCCTCCTCCTCTCCTCCTCCTTCTCTCCTTCTCTCCTTCACTCCTCCTCTCCTTCTCTCCACCTCTCCTTCTCTCCTTCACTCCTCCTCTCCTCCTCTCTTCTCCTTCTCCTCCTCTCCTCTTCCCCCTCCTCTCCTTCTCCTCTGCTCTCCCTCTTCTCCTCCTCTCTCTCTCCTCCTCTCCTCCTCCTCTCCTTCCTCCTCTCCTTCTCTCCTTCTCCTCTCCTCCCTCCTCTCCTTCTCCTCCTCCTTCCTCCTCCTCCTTCTCCTCTCCTCCTCCTTCCTCCTCCTCCTCCTCCTCCTCTCCTTCTCTCCTCCTCCTCCTCCTCCTCAACTCACCTCCTCTCCTCTCCTCCTCACCCCTCCTCTCCTCCTCTCCTCCTCCTCCTCCTCCTCTCCTCTACTCCACTCCCCCTCCTCCTCTCTCCTCCTCCTCCTCCTCCTCCTCCTCTCCTCCCTCCTCTCTCCTTCTCTCCTCTCCTCCTCTCCTTCTCCTCCTCTCCTCTCTCTCCTTCCTCCTTTCTCCTCCTCTCCCTCTCCTCCTCTCCTCCCTCCTCTCTCCTCCCTCCTCTCCTCCTCCTTCTCTCCTCCTCTCCTCTCCTCCACTCCTTGTCTCCTCCTCTCTCCTCCTCTCCTCCACTCCTTCTCTCCTTCTCTCCTCCTCTCCTCCTCTCCTTCTCTCCTCCTCTCCTTCTCTCCTCCTGACAGAGATATAAATGTATGTTATGTTATTGCTTACAGTATCTTAAACTCAACAATCAGAGGAGCTTCCCGAACTCCGCGTTCCCACCCGAAGGTTGTGTTATGTGTCTGGGGAGTCGGATAAGGAAGTGATAATAAACCAGACGGAAGGAATATGTCAACATGTCCTCAGTTCCACTTATCCATCTGGTGTTGTGTGTGTGTGTGTAAAGCTTTCAATAAAAGGCTGGACCAAAGGGGTGCTCGGCGGAATGTCTTGGAGGTCGTCGTGCTCGAAGCACGTGCGTCTGAGCTTCCCCTTTGATCAAAGCTTTCAAAGATACTACGTTGTCTGTGATTCATTTCTCACCTCCTTGACCGTGAATATTTTACATGATATAGAGAGGAAAAAACCTATCATAACTTGGTGCCGTGACCCGGATCCCAACATACCCATCGTCTGGATTTTTCTTTTTTCCCTGCGGAGCCACTGACACCTGTGCAGGGCCTCTGCAGAGAGGAAATCCAGTCGTGGATTGACGGGATCCGGCGGATCGGAAGACAGAGGAGAAATGACCCAGACAAAGTATGGTTTTGCCCTTTTTGCGAAAAATAAAGGTTGATTACGCGTCGTAAAAATAAGCTTTTGCCCTTTTTGCGAGAAATAAAGGTTGACTACGCGTCGGAAAAAATAAGGTTTTGCCCTTTTTGCGAGAAATAAAGGTTGATTACGCGTCGTAAAAATAAGTGTGGTGAACTAATACATATTTGTGGGAGAACTATGTGTTTGTTTAGCTTTGTTTGTTTATATTTGTTTGTGAATGAATGCTGTGACTCTATTGAATCAGCGTCGCCCGACCTGTTCAATTAGACAACCACAGATTGGCAAGTTTGGGTAAAGAAACGAGGAAATGTACTAATACTATACGATCACACCATAAACAATGGGTAATTCTCACGGAAAGCCTGAAGGCGAATTTTCAGGCGACGCATTGTTTATGTTCAAACAGGACTCAGATAGTGTGAAATATCTGAGAAAATGGAAAACAAAATACGGCTTTTCCGGCGAACTAAATGTTTTGAGATAGAAACAATCTGTAAGACTCTAAAAACCATCGCCATAGAATAAAAAACCCAGACTCAGCGAATCAAAACACCACGAACTAAAACAAGCAGAACAGTGGTTCCGAGCAGCAAAAGAGAGGGCACAAGCCCACGAAAAAGAAAAATTAAGGCCCGTAGAAATCACGCGAGGGAAAGAGAGTTCACAAGCCCTGTACACAAAAACCGATTTGGACGAGACCAACGTAAAAGCAGTTCACCAGCACCCCGTAGCAACAGCGTCCAGCTCGGAGAGGAGCCACAGAGCGAGCCGGATGACGAGGAGGACGTATCACCTCCAGCATACGACCGCGTCACCACACCGTTATATCCCAAATTAAAAGAGCTCCAGGACCCAAAGCCCCCACCGATTTCCACACGCCTACGTAACCGTCCCACCAACATACCGAAAAACGCAAACGCATTTCCAATGTTACAAGTCTCTAATCCACATGATGCGAACACCACAGACGTGTTCCGGCCATGGATGGAGGCCGAATGTACCAATGCATGTGAAGGAGTTACTCCACCACAGAAAAACTTTGATCAGTTCGTATTAGATTTGTTCATGCTGGCCGAATCCTACAAATTGAACGGCAAGGAAATGGAGAAAGTTATGCAGAAAATGTTCGTGCTACGATGGGTGAAATGCAGGGGGGATTATACAGGAATAGCGGACGAAGGAGCACCCTTTGTCCACCCATTGAACGGTCCAATGGGCGGGCGTTACAGAGACCAGGTAGAGGCCGTTATGACAAGAGCTCGCCCACTGTTCCAACAATCAGCATCCCACAGCAGATTAGCTGCATGTAAACAGGGACCCGGAGAGTCAGTCTCCGAGTTCCAATTCCGTTACGAAGAGGAACACAGGGCAAGCAGTGGGATCCCCTACGAGGATGGGGGAGGAACACCCTACCAACAATCATTGAAACACGGCATCCTCCGTGGTATCCAGAAACCTATAGAGGACTGGATTAGAAAACACTGCGTCACTTGGGAAACAGCTAACATGGACACAATTATGTCAAATGCACGTCACGCAGAAAACCTCATTAAACTGAAAATGAACAAAGGACCAGAGGTCTACGTTCGAGAGGGGGGGGATTTTGGACTGACTGCATACCAGGGGAAGGGAAACCACAAGGAGGGTACCGGGAGGCCGAGGAAGAGGCCGTGGACAGACTCGAGGGAGGGTAGAGGCGAAATGAGGAAGAATGTTGGGCCTGCGGAGAGGTTGGACATTGGTCACGTGAATGCCCCAACCCTAAGTGGGGGTGGAAACGTCCCCAATGACAACCACAGAGCAGCCCCAGCACCCTCGTAGAGAACGAGACTGACTACGAGGAGACTAACAAACAGAAAGATGAAGTAATGTTAGACATTTGTGGTGCTTGGGGTATGTTAAACGCATTAACAACAAAACCGTACAGAAAGATTGAGTGTAACGGGAAAACAGTGGAGTTTTTATGTGACACTGGAGCATGTAAAACGGTACTGACTCAAGTGCCCCCGGACACTACATTTACCGAAGAGACCATTATGATAAAATGTGCAAATGGTAAAATAGCTCGTCACAAGGTGACAAAAAACATAAGTATGACAGACCCCGAGACTGGACGAAACTGTAAAATTCCTGTCATAGTCGATCCTCAATGTCCAGTACCACTATTAGGAAGAGACGCCATGTTGTCCCTAAAAATATACGTGACCCCGGTGCGAGGAGGAATGGTCGCAAAAGCATTGTCAGACGAAGACTCCGAGGGAGTGTACAATGCCCAGATGAGTGAGACCATATACTTCTCCTACGAGGTAAACAAAGACGTAGAAACATGGCTTAAAAGCCGATTCGGAGAAACAAACAGCCCTTATACCGATCACAGACAGAAATTGCATTTAACTATGAGGGTGGGGGGAGAAAATGATCTACAGTACGTACAGGCGTTTTGGCCCATGACCTTGTAAAGATTATGGCCTCCTATCTACTGAAGGACATTCCGGGAAATGTGTGGCTACAATGTGAATTGGAAAACACAGACAGACCATTGTTCCAGGTCCAAAACAGCGTTCCTCATGTTTCCATTAAAAAAGCCAAAAACTCCGAATGGAAAGATATGGGGCCCCGAGCTAAACGCGCAACCATGGTAACCGATTGGCATCCCACTCCGTCATCTGATGACATGCAATGGGAAACCAGCGGTTCCACTGGGTTTCGGCGAGTACATCTCAAAATCACTGTACGGGCTGAACCAAAGATAAGAGAACAAAAAATAGACGACACATGAGATAATGTAATGACACTGGAGGAATCAATGCCAAAATTCCTCCAGAACATGCCATCCACTTTGTGGACTAAAGGACCAGCCGATGTGGGTTTAATAACAACAGCCGAGCCAGTTGTGTTGACACCAAAAAGTGATTTCAGACCATGTGTTAGACAGTATCAATTAAAACCCGATGCAAAAAAGGGCATCGCTCCCGTAATCCAGGAATTACTAAAAGCAGGAGTTTTGAAAGAATGTCCAAGCTCTCCCTGTAATACAGCTATCTTTCCAGTGAAAAAGGCGAATGGTAAAGACTGGCGAATGATACAGGATCTCAGACCTGTGAATGCTGCTGTAATCATCAGAGCTCCAGTGGTCCCTGATCCACATACCATTCTGAACCAGATAGAAGCAGACAAAAATTGTTTTTCAGTAATAGATTTAAGCAACGCCTTCTTTTCTATTCCGGTACACCGACAGCCAATATGCACACTCAACATTGTTCATATTTGCTAAAATGTGGGAAAAAAGGGGAATGGTGACATCTACTGGGCGTCCAGTAGTTCATGCACTTTTGTTAACGGGTTTACTAGCAGCTATAACTTTACCTAAAGAATTAGCTGTAGTAAAATGCCGAGCACATCAGACAGGCATAGATGAAATAACAAAAGGCAATGCTAAAGCTGATGAAGAAGCAAAACGAGCGGCTAAAACACCACAGGTACACGCAGTACGAACAACACCGTCAAGTCCAATAGACATTGAGATCCTACGAGAGGCACAAGCGAATGCAACAACACAAGAAAAAGCCACATGGGAAACAAGGGGGGCCACGGAGGAAAACAAGATGCTTTGTATAGAAGGGAAACCGATCCTACCAAGAAGTCTATTTAAGGCCGTTGCTATTTTGAGTCATGGGCAATGCCATGTCTCAACAGGAGGGATGGTATCTATGATAGAACAATACTTCTATACAATAAATATCCAAAACTACTTAAAATTTTTTTGTAAAGCATGTGTAACATGCATCAAGCACAACCCTCAAGGAAATCTTCGCCAGCGAGGCAGGTTCCGCTCCTGAATACCCATTCCAGGTAATGCACATGGATTTCATCGAACTCACGCCATGCGGTCATTACAAATACTGTTTAGTAATGGTGGATGCATTTTCCAAATGGGTAGAAATTGCACCAACAACGAAAGCAGATGCTGAAGCAGTGGTGAAAGCCATATGCAAATACATTCTGCCCACTCATGGCATTCCAAGACGCATTTACAGTGACAATGGCTCACACTTTGTAAACGAGGTAGTAACAAAACTAAGCGTCATTATGGACATTGAACTAAAAAATCATTGTGCATACCACCCACAGAGTGCCGGATTGGTAGAGCGAACCAACGGCACCATAAAAAGCAAACTGAAGAAATGCATGACTGAAACAGGAAAACCTTGGCTGGAGTGCATAGACATTGTGAAAACATACATGCATATCGTTCCGACCCAAACGGGCCTTACACCATTTGAAATCATTCATAGACGACCCTACCGCCTACCACTAACTCACCCAGATTTAGAGCAAGTGGGTGAGAAAGAAACAATAGTGGAGTACATGAAGAAGACCATGATGGGCAGAGGAGTCAGGGAAGCAAATGTCTTGCCAGATTCACCTGTCTCCCCCATTATGTCTGTACAGGTCGGCGACTGGGTCTTCATCCGCGTCATCAAGAAAAAGACGTGGAGCGACGCTCGCTAGGAGGGACCATTCCAAGTCCTTCTGACGACTGCAACCGCTGTAAAGATAGCCGAGAGGACCACTTGGATACATCTTTCCCATTGCAAACTGTTCCCTACAGAAATCCCGGACCAGTGCCCTGATCCCGAGACGACCACGAGCAGAGGGGAAGACTGACTTCAAAGGGGGCTGTCCGCTTAAAAGACAGCCATCTCAACGTCAGTGAAGAAACCAACGATCCCTGCTCTTAGGAGTCGGCTCGGGTGATGGAGCGAGAGGTCCCGAGGAACTCAAACGAGAGGAGCAAGGGAGAAGGAGCGGAAAGAAGACCCTCCAGACTCAGAGTTAAGTGCAGAGAAATGTGTGGACCCTGCATTATCGGAGTCTTGGCGGCCATGGCCATGGCGATAGGCGCGTTCTGGTTGTGTTTTCTGTTACAGGACGCCGCAAAAGAGGGTTTCCAGAGGTCCCGAGGAAGAAGGGACGCAGCTGGTACCAACCCGCTGCTGTCACAAGAGAAAGAATGGACACACATGCAACACAGTCCATGGGATGGAAAGAACGAAGAAGAGAAATACCCAAGGATGAAGAATAAGTGGTACAAATATGTACATGTTTTAGCCAAAAGCTACAACAAAACTAATTGTTACGTGTGTTCCAAACTACCCTTTGCTTCCAATCAGGTCACCTTGTACGCCCGCAGAATGAGTGAGGCACAAGCAGGGTGTTTCGCGAGCATGGCTAGGAGTGGACATCATGAAGACAGTTTAATGCTAGAGGGACCCCATGGTACACCGACGCCAGGAGTTGATAAGGGATATTGCGCCAAAACCTTCTGGGTCGTTTGGTATTATACGGTGAAGGGATACGCAATTCCTCAGTCAGTGGTGATGGAAGACGAGAAAAACCACCCAATATGTTACCGTCAAAAACTTGGTAAAACAGCCATGGGAACTACTACCAACTGCGATCAAATAAAAATCGACGGAAAGGGGGCCCCATTGAACGTACATGCTCCATCCAATGGTACATTTATGATACAGGGAGGGTGGTGGCTATGCGGAAACAATGCCTATATCACTCTCCCGTTCGGATGGAAAGGAACATGCGCCCCGATTTTTGTAACAGATCACACAGTATTTATTACTGAGGAAGAAGTCCGAACACGTAAAAAACGAGAAGCACCATTCTTCGTAGCCCACGATTCAGTGTGGGGGTCCGACGTACCCCAAGAGTACAAACACTGGACAACGGGCCAAAAGGTGCTCCTCGCCCTGTTCCCGTGGGTAGGAACGTCGAAAAATACGCTATGATTGAGACAGTAGATTATCGGCTCGGACTGTTCATCAACAGCTCCCTGATAATCGAAGAGGCCCAAAACAGAGAGATAGACGCCATCCGTACCATGGTGATGCAGAATCGAATGGCCCTTGATTTACTTACCGCAGCCACAGGAGGAACATGTGTCCTTCTGAACACATCCTGCTGTACGTATATTACTGATGATGTCCACTCCCAGAACATGACCGACGCACTCGGCCGCCTATATCAGTTGCAGCGAGCAATGGCGGCCGACCACAAAGCCAGGCCATATGAAAGCTGGTATGATTGGCTGTTTAACGGCTCATGGAGGCAAGTCCTTATAAAAACGGGGACGATGTTAGGTGCGGGATTGTTGACCGTCATCTGTGTCCTGAGTTGTGTGATCCCGTCTATTCGTGTGATAACAATCAGAGCAATCAATACCCTAACATCGGTGTCTGGACTCACCTCACGGATGGAGCCCATTGAAACGACCGCGTATATTCATATGTATGATGACATGGGAAGACCTGTCAATGCTCCCGTTTAAGAAAATATAATGTAAACTTTTGGTTTATGCTTGGATGACATAATTGTGTAAAACTCCTCACAAGGAATGGACAATTATTGATGTGAAGCTGCTGACTAAAAAGTTTAATTCCCAAAGAGATTGGTGTGTAAGAAAAAAAGAATAATCATGATTCTGCTTGGACTGCTTAACCCAAATACGTAAATCACATGCTGCTTAGAAATTAGACAAATAAAATGAGTGCCCTTATTGACCATGTTTAAATAATAAGCAATAGCATAAACAGGAGGGAACTGACAGAGATATAAATGTATGTTATGTTATTGCTTACAGTATCTTAAACTCAACAATCAGAGGAGCTTCCCGAACTCCGCGTTCCCACCCGAAGGTGGTGTTATGTGTCTGGGGAGTCGGATAAGGAAGTGATAATAAACCAGACGGAAGGAATATGTCAACATGTCCTCAGTTCCACTTATCCATCTGGTGTTGTGTGTGTGTGTGTAAAGCTTTCAATAAAAGGCTGGACCAAAGGGGTGCTCGGAATGTCTTGAGGTCGTCGTGCTCGAAGCACGTGCGTCTGAGCTTCCCCTTTGATCAAAGCTTTCAAAGATACTACGTTGTCTGTGATTCATTTCTCACCTCCTGGACCGTGAATATTTTACATGATATAGAGAGGAAAAAACCTATCACCTCCTCTCCTTCTCTCCTTCTCTCCTTCTCTCCTCCTTCTCTCCTTCTCTCCTCCTCTCCTCCTCTCCTCCACCTCCTTCACTCCTCCTCTCCTTCTCTCCTCCTCTCCTCCTCTCCTCCTCTCCTTCACTCCTTCACTCCTCCTCTCCTTCTCTCCTCCTCTCCTCTCTCCTTCTCTCCTCCTCTCCTCCTCTCCTTCTCTCCTCTCTCCTTCTCTCCTCCTCTCCTTCTCTCCTTCTCTCCTTCTCTCCTTCTCTCCTTCTCTCCTCTCTCCTCCTCTCTTCTCCTCCTCTCCTTCTCTCCTCCTCTCATTCTCCCCCCTCCTCTCCTTCTCTCTTCTCTCCTCCTCTCCTTCTCTCCTCCTCCTCCTCTCCTCTCCTTCTCTCCTCTCTCTCCCCACCTCCTCTCTCTCCTCCTCCTCTCCTTCTCTCCACTCTCCCCTCTCCTCCTCCTCTC
Organism: Pseudoliparis swirei; assembly: GCF_029220125.1. Lineage (NCBI taxonomy): Eukaryota > Metazoa > Chordata > Actinopteri > Perciformes > Liparidae > Pseudoliparis > Pseudoliparis swirei. The sequence continues at coordinate 1,434,252 of NC_079399.1, read as the reverse complement.
CTCCTTTCCTCCTCTCCCTTTCTCTCCTCCTCCTTCTCCTTCTCCTTCTCCTTCTCTCTCTCCTCCTCCTCTCTCCTCCTCTCTTCTCCTCTCCTCTCCTCTCCTTCTCTCTTCCTCCTTCTCTCCTCTCCTCTCCCCTCTCCTCTCCCCTCCTCCTCTTCCTCCTTCTCTCCTCTCTCCTCTCTCTTCTCCCCTTCTCCTCCTCTTCCTTCTCTCCTCTCCCCTCCCCCTCCTTCTCTCCTCCCCTCTCTCCTCCTCCTCCTTCTCCTCCTCTCCTCTCTCCTCCTCTCCTCCTCTCCTCCTCCTCCTCTCCTCCTCTCCTCCTCCTCTCCTCCCCCTCTCCTCCTCCCTCTCTCTCCTCCTCCTCCCCTTTCTTCTCCTCTCCTCCTCCTCCCTACCAGCTCCTCCTCTCTCCTCCTCCTCCTCCCTCCTCCTCCTCTCCTCCTCTCCTCCTCCTCCTCTCCTTGTCCTCCTCTCGTCCTCTCCTCCTCCTCCTCTCCTTGTCCTCCTCTCATCCTCTCCTCCTCCTCCTCCTCTCCTCTCTCCTCCTCTCCTCCTCTCCTCCTCCTCCTCTCCTCCTCTCCTCCTCTCCTCCTCTCCTCCTCTCCTCCTCCTCCTCCTCTCCTCCTCTCCTCCTCCTCCTCCTCTCCTCCTCTCCTCTCCTCCTCCTCCTCTCCTCCTCTCCTTCTCTCCTCCTCTCCTTCTCTCCTTCTCTCCTCCTCTCCTTCTCTCCTCCTCTCCTCCTCCTCCTCTCCTTCTCTCCTCCTCTCCACTCGTCTCGCCTGCAGCTCTGAACACGATCATGCGTCAAACCTCTTGATTGCATCTCCCCTCGTCAGTGAGCAGCCAGGTCCATCTGCCCTTCATTAGCACGCAGCCCAGAGGCTCTGGAGAACCTCCGGGGTTCGGCTCCCGTTGCTCTTTCCCCGGGCGGCACCGCCCCCTGCCGGTGGAGCGGAGAACTGCAGCGGGTCAAAAGGTGAGCGCGTGGCTCTGAGGGAGGCTTCTCAGATATTTAAAGAGGAACATGTCGCAGTCACATCATAAAGAAGGGGGAAGTGAACAGGGAATAACTTCTTGTTATCTTCTACGGGACCGAAAGCTGTGCTCCGCAGCGAGGGATTCGAACTAGCCGTCTGCAGCCATGTTGGACAAGGACAATAACATCACCGTGTAATAGAAGAGCCTCATGGGGAAACCAATTCAATGCTGATATGAAGAGCTTCCAGGAGGCCTGGCAGACCTCCTGGTATGTATTCTGCCATTGTTTAAAGGTGCAGAGTCATGGTTCACCTGCTGCTGATCGGATTGAAGATCACGGGGCAGAGGTCTGATCAGAGAGGGAACACCTGCGTGGGGGAAGCTCGGCTTCCTGCTCGCCCCGTGTGCTAAGGTCACGTTGCTAGGAATTGTGGGTAAATCCCTTTGGCAAAGAAATGCAGACTTACAGAAAGGTGTTCACAGAGGTCTCTGAAGGCCTCTGAAGGCCTCTGAAGGTCTCTGAAGGCCTCTGAAGGCCTCTGAAGGCCTTTGGAGGCCTCTGGGGGTCTCTGGAGGTCTCTGGAGGCCTCTGGAGGTCTCTGAAGGCCTCTGGGGGCCTCTGGAGGTCTCTGGAGGTCTCTGAAGGCCTCTGGAGGTCTCTGAAGGCCTCTGGAGGTCTCTGAAGGTCTCTGGAGGCCTCTGGAGGTCTCTGAAGGCCTCTGGAGGTCTCTGGAGGCCTCTGGGGGTCTCTGAAGGTCTCTGAAGGCCTCTGGGGGTCTCTGGAGGTCTCTGGAGGCCTCTGGGGGTCTCTGAAGGTCTCTGAAGGCCTCTGGAGGTCTCAGAAGGTCTCTGAAGGTCTCTGAAGGTCTCTGAAGGTCTCTGGAGGTCTCTGAAGGTCTCTGGAGGTCTCTGAAGGTCTCTGGAGGCCTCTGGAGGTCTCTGGAGGTCTCTGAAGGTCTCTGGAGGCCTCTGGAGGTCTCTGGAGGTCTCTGAAGGTCTCTGGGGGTCTCTGGAGGCCTCTGAAGGTCTCTGGAGGTCTCTGGAGGTCTCTGAAGGCCTCTGGAGGCCTCTGGGGGTCTCTGGAGGTCTCTGAAGGTCTCTGAAGGCCTCTGAAGGCCTCTGGGGGTCTCTGGAGGTCTCTGAAGGTCTCTGAAGGCCTCTGGGGGTCTCTGGAGGTCTCTGAAGGCCTCTGAAGGCCTCTGAAGGCCTCTGGGGGTCTCTGGAGGTCTCTGAAGGTCTCTGGGGGTCTCTGGAGGTCTCTGAAGGTCTCTGGAGGCCTCTGAAGGTCTCTGGAGGTCTCTGGAGGTCTCTGGGGGTCTCTGGAGGCCTCTGAAGGTCTCTGGAGGTCTCTGAAGGTCTCTGGGGGTCTCTGGAGGTCTCTGAAGGTCTCTGAAGGCCTCTGGAGGTCTCTGAAGGTCTCTGGAGGTCTCTGGCTTTACCATGGAGCAGTCGCTTGACTTCCTGGCTCTCACTGAGACCTGGATCACAGCAGACAACACGTCTACCTGCTCTCTCCTCGGCCTTCTCCTTCAGCCACACACCCAGACCCTCTGGTCGGGGTGGAGGTACAGGTTTACTCATCTCACCCACATGGTGTTTCGCTCCCTACTCGCTTCCACTCTTTATCCCACTGACTTTTGAGTTCCATGCTGTGACGGTGACTCATCCGGTTCAACTTCACATTGTTGTTCTCTACCCCCTGGTTCTTTGGGAGATTTCTTGGCAGAGCTCGACGCCCTCCTGTCGAACTTCTCTGAACACGGCCCCCCGCTCATCCTTCTGGGTGACTTCAACATCCAGACAGAGAAGTCATGTGATCTCTGACTCTTACTGTCTTCCTTTAACCTCTCACTCAGTCCCTCCCCTCCCACTCACAAAGCCGGCAACCGCCTTGACTACATGTCCACTAGAAACTGCTCTACCTCCAACCTCACTGTAACTCCTCTCCATGTCTCTGACCACTTCTTCATCTCTTACTCTCTCTCGCTCTATGGTACTGACGACCCACCCATATCTACAGACTCTGCACCTGTACGCCGCAACATTCGCACCCTCTGTCCTCCTCCCTGGCCTCCTCTCTCTCCTCCTCTCTGGCCTCCTCTGTCCTCCTCTCTGGCCTCCTCTGTCCCTCCTCTCTGGCCTCCTCCCTGGCCTCCTCTGTCCCTCCTCCCTGGCCTCCTCTGTCCCTCCTCTCTGGCCTCCTCTGTCCCTCCTCCCTGGTCTCCTCTGTCCCTCCTCCCTGGCCTCCTCTGTCCCTCCTCTCTGGCCTCCTCTGTCCTCCTCTCTGGCCTCCTCTGTCCCTCCTCCCTGGCCTCCTCTGTCCTCCTCTCTGGCCTCCTCTGTCCCTCCTCCCTGGCCTCCTCTGTCCCTCCTCTCTGGCCTCCTCTGTCCCTCCTCCCTGGCCTCCTCTGTCCCTCCTCCCTGGCCTCCTCTGTCCTCCTCTCTGGCCTCCTCTGTCCCTCCTCTCTGGCCTCCTCTGTCCTCCTCTCTGGCCTCCTCTGTCCCTCCTCTCTGGCCTCCTCTGTCCTCCTCTCTGGCCTCCTCTGTCCCTCCTCCCTGGCCTCCTCTGTCCCTCCTCCCTGGCCTCCTCTGTCCCTCCTCCCTGGCCTCCTCTGTCCTCCTCTCTGGCCTCCTCTGTCCCTCCTCTCTGGCCTCCTCTGTCCTCCTCTCTGGCCTCCTCTGTCCTATCTGCTCTCCCCTCAACTGACTGCTTCTCACTCATGCAGTCTAACTCTGCCGCAGACACTCTCCTCTCTTCCCTGTCTTCATCTCTTGATTCTCTTTGTCCTTTTAAGACACGACCGGTTCAGTAATCCTCTCCTCTCCGTGGTGGTCTGACTCGGTGCGCGCCGAGAGAGCCACCCTGCGAGCGACGGAAAGAAGATGGCGAAAAACGAATCAAGCGGAAGACTTGCTCTTCTATCAATCTCTCCTCTCCTCATTCTCTTCCTCTATATCTGCAGCCAAAAGCTCGTTCTACCTGACCAAAATTCAGTCTTCCTTCTCTAACCCCAAAAAACTCTTCTCTATCTTTTCCAACCTCCTTGATCCCCCCTGGCCCCTCCTCCTTCCACCCTTCTGCCACTTTGTCGACTACTTTACAAACAAGATAGACGACATCCGCTCCTCCTTTACAAATCCATCTTCTATCACCTCACCAACACTAACTTCTTCATCCCCCTCTCTTTCCTCTTTCACCCCCCTGTCTCCCAATCAAGTTCTTAGCTTGGTGACCTCCGCCCGACCGACCACCTGCGCCCTTGACACCGTCCCGTCTCCCATTCTCCAGGCTATTGCTCCTGACCTTCTGACCTTCCTCACCCATCTTATTAACAGCTCCCTCTCAACTGGCTGTTTCCCTCTGAAGGAGGCGAGAGTCAACCCTCTCCTGAAGAAACCCACGCTCGACCCGTCTGAAGTCAGCAACTACAGACCGGTCTCTCTTCTTCCTTTTCTCTCCAAAACTCTGGAGCGAGCTCTCTGGAGCCAAGTGTCCTCCTGTCTCCACAGTAACAGCCTTCTTGACCCTCACCAGTCTGGAGTCAAGGCCACTCGACAGAGACTGCCCTCCTGGCTGTCTCTGAGCAGCTTCACTCTGCTAGAGCATCCTCTCTCCTTCACTCTGCTAGAGCAGCCTCTCTCTCCTCTGTCCTTATCCTTCACTCTGCTAGAGCATCCTCTCTCTCCTCTGTCCTTATCCTTCACTCTGCTAGAGCAGCCTCTCTCTCCTCTGTCCTTATCCTTCACTCTGCTAGAGCATCCTCTCTCCCCTCTGTCCTTATCCTTCACTCTGCTAGAGCAGCCTCTCTCCTCTGTCCTTATCCTTCACTCTGCTAGAGCAGCCTCTCTCCTCTGTCCTTATCCTTCACTCTGCTAGAGCAGCCTCTCTCCTCTGTCCTTATCCTTCACTCTGCTAGAGCAGCCTCTCTCTCCTCTGTCCTTATCCTTCACTCTGCTAGAGCATCCTCTCTCCTCTGTCCTTATCCTTCACTCTGCTAGAGCAGCCTCTCTCTCCTCTGTCCTTATCCTTCACTCTGCTAGAGCATCCTCTCTCCTCTGTCCTTATCCTTCACTCTGCTAGAGCATCCTCTCTCTCCTCTGTCCTTATCCTTCACTCTACTAGAGCAGCCTCTCTCTCCTCTGTCCTTATCCTTCACTCTGCTAGAGCAGCCTCTCTCTCCTCTGTCCTCTCTTGGCTCTAAACTCTCTTGGCTCTCTCCGAAGGCGGTCGCATTTTTCTCTCCCTCTCCTCCCCATGACATTCCCTTCCCTGCTTGGCTCCTATCGTCATGTCTTGTCTGTCATATACTTGAGAGACTCTCTCCTCATTGCTCTTCGAACTAAAACTATGGACCGATCAACTGGTCATCTGTTCAACTGGTCTCTCAACGAAATTGACACCGTCTTCTCGATGAGACGCTTGGGTTCGGGGGAACCTGCCCGTCCTGCCGGGACGTTGCAGCTGGTTACACGATGGACGTGTCGTGTGCCTAGCAGCCCTTTCCGTGGAGGACGTAGATGACATCTACCTATTCGGAACTATGATTACAGGATTTCTGCTGTTTGGATTTGGCGTTGCCCTGGCTTATCGGAAAATTAAGGAAACGGTGACAGCTGTTAAAAGCCCCCTAAGGCTGCCCGACGAAATTGGATCGATTTGAAATCCTATTGGGAAATGGGAGGAAAGTGGTGGAATAGTAGGTGCGCAAATTGGATGTAGCTGCTGGAAGACCAAACAATCCCAATCTTATCTGCTTTCGGCTCCCTCTACCAGGACGGGCCTTGGCCAAGGCCGTTACTGGAACAACAACTCCCCTGAAGATCGCTGAAGTGAGAACCTCTCTTATTCCCTTCCCCCTATCCACAAACACCTGTGGTTGTTGTATCCCCAGGACATTTCAAGGCTATCTCCATGGCAATGACCATCTTGCGGACTGAGAACTCTGTCTGTTGTGGCCTGGGGGAGGATGACTTACCAGGCCACTCACACACGAACTTCCACACACACACTGATGTGCATTCACTGCCCTCACCCCCATCCCACGCCTTCGCCTGCTTTATGCCCCCAGTGTGGTCTACTGGCGCTCTAACGGGCTGCCGGATGGCTGCCTTATACGCTGGTTACCTTCTGCCCCCCTACGGCTGAGCTTGACCACCCAGTCTTTGGTTTACCTCCCCTCCCCCCTTCCTCCACGTTGCACGTCTTGTTTAGATGTATGTGCTTTTATGCTGAGGTGTTTTTTTCTGCTCCCACACTGTACCCCTCTAGGGGCATATTCTGGGTTTTTAAAATTTATTTTCTCCTCTCTTCCCTCGTGTTATGCTGTAATCTTCCTGGATCTGCCTGTAATTTCCCGCTTGCGGGATCAATAAAGTATACATCTATCTATCATCTATCCTTCACTCTGCTAGAGCATCCTCTCTCTCCTCTGTCCTTATCCTTCACTCTGCTAGAGCATCCTCTCTCTCCTCTGTCCTTATCCTTCACTCTGCTAGAGCAGCCTCTCTCCTCTGTCCTTATCCTTCACTCTGCTAGAGCAGCCTCTCTCTCCTCTGTCCTTATCCTTCTAGACCTTTCTGCAGCATTTGACACCGTGAACCACCAGATCCTGATCTCTTCTCTTCAGGACCTGGGGATCTCAGGCACTGCACTCGCGCTTTTCTCTTCCTACCTTAACGACCGCACTTACCGGGTAACGTGGAGAGGATCTGTGTCTGATCCTTGTCCTCTCACTACTGGGGTTCCTCAAGGCTCCGTCCTGGGTCCCCTCCTCTTCCTCTCACTATGGGGTCCCTCAAGGCTCTGTCCTGGGTCCCCTCCTCTTCCTCTCACTATGGAGTCCCTCAAGGCTCCGTCCTGGGTCCCCTCCTCTTCCTCTCACTATGGGGTCCCTCAAGGCTCTGTCCTGGGTCCCCTCCTCTTCCTCTCACTATGGGGTTCCTCAAGGCTCCGTCCTGGGTCCCCTCCTCTTCCTCTCACTATGGGGTTCCTCAAGGCTCTGTCCTGGGTCCCCTGCTCTTCTCTCTGTACACAAATTCTCTCGGCTCTGTCATTCGTTCGCATGGCTTCTCCTACCATAGCTATGCTGACGACACCCAACTGATCTTCTCGTTTCCACCGGCCGAAACACGGGTGGCGGCGCGAGTCTCTGCCTGTCTGACCGACATCTCTCAGTGGATGTCTGCTCACCACCTGAAGATCAACCCTGACAAGACTGAGCTACTATTCCTTCCAGGGAAAGGCTCCCCATGACCTGACTACCACCTTCAACAGCTCTGTGTTGGCCCCTACCCTGACTGCCAGGAACCTCGGGGTGACACTAGACAGTCAACTCTCCCTGACGGCCAACATCGCTGCGACGACGCGTTCCTGTAGGTACATGCTGCACAACATCAGGAGAATACGGCCTCTTCTTACTCAGAAGGCGGCACAGGTTCTGGTCCAGGTTCTGGTCCAGGCTCTGGTCATTTCACGCCTTGACTACTGCAACTCCCTCCTGGCTGGTCTACCCGCTGAGGCCATCCGACCTCTGCAGCTCATCCAGAATGCAGCAGCTCGACTGGTCTTCAGCCTCCCGAAATTCACCCACACCACTCCGCTCCTCCGATCTCTTCACTGGTTACCAGTGGCTGCTCGCATCCACTTCAAAACACTGGTTCTGGCGTACTGTGCTCTAGACCATACGTGTCAAACTCATGGCCCGCGGGCCAAATGTGGCCCGCCACGTGATTTTATGTGGCCCGCGACGGCATGAAATAAATATGATGCCTTCTCTTAAAAAAGGGAGAAAAAAAATCTTGTGCTTTTATTTTGAAGGTAATTTTTTTTGCAGCCGAGTGCGGTCTGTTCACTCTCCTTCATGCTGCGTTCAGCCAGAGGAGAGGCGGACCCTTGCGTTGCTTTACTAAATGTACTCGCGTGAGTTCACTCGCCGGACTATTTGTCACGTTTTCTTCACTCGCGCTAGAAGCGCCGGAGAGGGGGCGTGGCTTATCGTGGCATAACAGCTCGTTACCACCGTCCACCACGGAAGAAATACACACTCTTTGTTCTGTTGAGGAAGTCCCGCACACGTCGGACCATCAAGCCCTCGAGTCTGGGTTCATAATATAAATATTACATATTATATTATCCGTAGCCGCTCGCAGCTTCTCCAGGGGCTGCGTCTGGATGACGGCCGCTTCCAGACGATCAATATTCTCCGTCGGTTCTGATTCAACAGTATGACGTCAGTGACGTCACGCGGAGCATTTCAACAGTCTCACCGACTTTTACCGCCCGAGTTTAAAAAATCAGCCCGAATGACGCGCATTTTTCGCGTCCTGTCATTCACGCGCCCGGCGGACATCCAGACGCGCGTGCGTGTGTGACCACATTGACTTTGTATTAACAAACATCCCCAGTTCCCCTATTATGAATTCCTCCATCAGGTCATGTCAGTGGTCACTAAGGTTGAAGTGAGTGCTGCTTCATGTTGTTCAGTATTTATAATATAGTCAGAAGAAAAGTTAATGTTGAATATGTGAATCTTTTTTAATTACCCTTGTTTAATTTATTTAGAGTTTGTGTATAAAAGCTGCTCCTCAAGACTCTGACTGTAGAGCAGCTTTATGTGTCATAGGTTCAGTGAGTGAGACATGAATTACATCTTTTGAGGCTTTTTAAAACCAGACTTTCTTATTTCATGTTTATGCATGAAAGCACTGTTTATACATGTTTTAAAGTCTGAAGTTACAGAGTAGTAATGTATGTTGTATTATCTTGTGTCCTTAAGATTCACTTGTTGGTTCATAATTGACTGTAAAAGGGAATATGACTAAATAGTTTTGTTGTGCATACTGTGATATTCTGAACTCTCAGGTTCAAACTGCACCATCTTTTCATTAAATACATTTGAGAAGTTAAAAATGTCCCTCGATTTAGGTCATAGTCATTGTCCCTTGTCATTCAGGGGTGATAGTGCATCGCAAAGCCAGACCAGTAGAGAACCACTGCCCCAGACCAGTAGAGAACCACTGCCCAGACCAGTAGAGAACCACCTGTCTCAACTGTGACAAAGCTTTTAACAAAGTCAATGTAATAATGTTTGTTTGATCTTTGATAAAGTAATGTGGGTTAAAATGCAAAGACAGTTATTTAACAATATGTTCTGGAGTAGTTAGAATTATACCGTCTTAGTGACAACCGGCCCTTTGAGGGCCGCCATGAGGCGGATGTGGCCCTCGGTGAAAATGAGTTTGACACCCCTGGACTAGACGGATCGGGCCCCGTCTACATCCGGGATATGGTCACACCCAGTGGCGGTTCGTCCATAGGGGGCGCTAGGGCGCCGCCCCTCTTAAAATTTGTAGATGAAAAAAGAAAAAGAAGAAAAAATAAAAAAAACCATCCTGTCAAAAAACATTATATGCCAAATCATTTAAAAAGTAAATATACCGTGTTGACGTGCTAAATGTGTGTGGGAGACCGTCAGCCTGTCAACAACCACTTAAGTTAATGTGAAAAAATATAATATATCGCCATTATCACGGAGAGAAGCCCCTCCCCTTTTTGGAGGCGATCTAACGTGTGTGTGCGGCATCGAGAAAATATTTCAGTCGTTTCGGCAAGGACGGCTTCTCATTGGAGGATGAAACGTGAATCTTGGGTCGCAAAAATGTGCGCTCGTTGGCCAATGACATCGTTTTATTATGTCACGTGACTGGACTATTCGGCAGATCAGAGACGTATCGTTCCCTCAGCCAGAGAGCTCCACGCAGCTACGGGAGCAGGTAGCTAACGGAGCTGTCAGCTGGAGGCTCAGTGAGTAATGCTGTTTAGTTTCCCCTGTCTGTTGTTCCAAAGGGACTGAAACTCTCTGGACTACAACGGGGGGAGGGATCTAAAGAGCTGCAGACAAGTGGAAAGCACGAATCTTGCCGCAGTTATCTAGCTAAGAGCATGGAGCTAACTCGCTAACAGCCTGAAGCTAACCCTGTTTACAGTCAGCAGAAGGAGACCGAACTGGCATCGAAACACAACGAAGAAGTTCTGAAAAACAGACACATTCCCTCCAGAATAATGGAAACAGGCTGGTTACAGACATGATGGCTGTGTCTACTACCGCGCACTGGAGCACTTGAGCTGACTTTCAGTGTTCGAAGTGCGCCACTGAAAAAACCAGCAGAATTCAGTGCACTGAAAGTACCCGGATGGCGCTCTGCAAACGGGCAGAACATGTAAACGATGGACACTACTCGCACTAAGCGGCCGCCATCTTGGTGACGTAGCGGAAGAGGAGGAGCCCTTTCGCCAGCTCTTCATTTCATTTCTAAAACAATGGCGGACAGCACAAGCGGTAGACCACGAAGCTACAGACCGTAAATGTAAGTATCAGCGGTAGTTACACATTGTACTGGTATTACAATGTACTACTAACATGCCATTCTCAGATTAGTGAGCATACCTAGGTAGCATTAGATGCCATTGGATCTGCATGGCAGTTATGATAAGCTAGCTGGGTAATCCACCACCCGGCCAGTCCGACGAAGGTGCACTTTTATCGGACACTTTTGGCTTGACGAGCCGGGGCAGGTCGGCTCCAGGCGCTTGCTCCAGCGGCAAGTCCGACGACAGATAGCTATGTCAGTCATCGGACAGTGTTAAACAACGGCTGTTCTGTTAAACAATCGAAATAGCTATTTTAATAATGGATTAACAATGGAAATGTTGCACCTTCCACCAAAAAAAATTCCTCGTTTGTGTAAACATTCCTGGCAATAAAACTTTCTGATTCTGATTCTGATTTAATAACGGGTTAACATGACACCGCGAGCGTTTGCACACACGCCGCCTGATAATTAATACCGTTACGATAGCTATCTAAGCTTGTCCTTCTAGAAATAATTGTAGCTTTCAATCATCGTTGTGTGTTGTTTTTTTAATGTCGTGTATGTATTAATTTAAATGTAATCGTGGTCTGGGACAGAGCACTGAATGGCTATCCTCTTTCTGTTTCCTGCCCCAGAGACGTTTCCTGGAGGTGCTGGCTGGTCCTCTGCTGCCCTCCCGACATCTGGCTCCAATGACCTCTGGCACCTCACATCCACCTCCAGGGCCTTGAAGAAGATGGACCGCCATCGCGTCTTCAGTATCCCGAAGGACCTCTCCACAACACCCCTCGCCTTTGACAGGCAGCAGTTGTAGCTTGGAGGTGGACAGGCTGCCTGAAGGGGTCATGAGGCAGATGGGTTGGGACAGGCAGGGGAGCCACCATCCCCAAGGATACAGTATCCTGGTGGAGGGGATGACTGCTCATAGAAGATGGGGCTGTTATTCAGGACCCTGGCATCATGCACTGAGCCCGGGCCTGTCGAGGCCCTGGCCACCACCCGATAGGAGGTGGCGCTGGCAAGCCAACAAATAAAAACTAGACAGGAGATCTCGGGGCCCCAACCGTGGTCAGTCAGTGCCCAGCACAGCCATGAGGGCGTTGAATGACTCGGTGAGCCTGAAGTCCACCCTCATGTCACTGTGGCCATCACAACACAACGCCAGCAGTGGCATTGCAGCATTGATACGGCAGCGCCGCCTGGGACTGGGTGGCTGCTGTAGAGTGTGGGGAGGGGAGGGGAAGGGAAGATTATATTAATATGCAAGTCATTTTATCAATAAAATGTTGTCATTGAGGTTTTGTAGTCTTTTATTGCGTTTTCTGATTTATATTAGAATTGATGCATGTTTGTAACAATAATTAATATGCCTGTGTGTTCAATTGCTAATTGATAACTGTATCAGGGTGAACTTCACTACAACAGAGATGTGTATAAAAGTACAGTCAGTCAAAGTAGGCCTATTACTGTGTGAATTCAAGCAGATGATGACTATCATTTCAGTGGATAATTCTTAAAACTAATTGGAATCTAGGGACAAACATGTACAGATTTGTCATGTTTTATTTCCATATGGTGTGTATGTGGATTGCAAAGAAGAAGGCTACTTCTGACAAAGATAAGTGAGAATTTAGCATACCTAGCGAAGAGAATTTAATTGCAACTACTACATGAAGCTATGCTGTGAAGGTAAGGCAAAATCACAATTACATTTACATATACCATCTCGACTTCAGCCAGAAGGCGGAGGCTCCTGCCGCGATGGTGGAGGTATCGCAGTTTCCACATGGGGTGGAGAAGGGTAAACAAGGGACACAAAGAGGGCAAGAAGTGCATTCATTTTGTCAGTTTAAGGGTTTGGGTATCGCAAGCAGATTTGCATATGTCACTCCCGGCTTAATTTCATTTGAGACCACTTCATCAGCGACGCAGTGCACTGCAATGCAGTGCTCTGAATTGCAGTGCACTGCATTGCAGTGTACTTCGTTAAGTGCGCGGTAGTAGACACAGCCGATGACTTTAACCAGAGAGTAAAGTGACCACTTTAAAGAGAGGAGGCTACTTGTCTTTACAGTAGTGGGTCTGCTCTGTGACCCAATGTAACATGTGATCTCTTTCTGACTCTATTCTGCTCTGAACCTCTTTTATTCTGTAAACCTCTGAAACCCAACCCAATGTTCCTTAAAGCTGCTCTGAACCTCCCATGCCCAAAGTTACAGTGTGTGGGGGTCTGAAGACCATGAAGCGTAGTCCTTGTGGGGGTCTGAAGACCATGAAGCGTAGTCCTTATGGGGGTCTGAAGACCATGACGCGTAGTCCTTGTGGGGGTCTGAAGACCATGAAGCGTAGTCCTTATGGGGGTCTGAAGACCATGAAGCGTAGTCCTTATGGGGGTCTAAAGACCATGAAGCGTAGTCCTTATGGGGGTCTGAAGACTTCAAAGGAAGACGTGAGTTTCTGTGTTTCCTGCTTCGGCCAATAGAAACAAAGCTGCTGATTACAGCCAGATGTGCTGAAGGCTCAGCATGCTGTTTACATTGTGTCAGCACCGGACCCCCCTCCCCCCCTCCTCCCCCTCTAACCCCCCCTCTCCCCCCTCCCCCTATTTCACCCTCCCTCCCCTAAAGACCAGGAAGATTTAACAGGATCTTAGTGCAAACTTTTTCACCCATATATATAATATATATATAATATATCATATATATATATAAATAAATATATATAAATATATATATTTGTATATTTATATCTATATATATTTTAATAATAATCTTCTTTTTTTAAAATAATACAAAATTAGAAAATTGAAAATTACAAAAAGAAAATAGAAAATAGAAGAAAAAAAAACAGAAACAAAACATTGCATGAGTCTGAACACCTGTACACATATAATGTATATATATATATATATATATAGGAGAGGTCATATTCCTCAAGACACTTCTATTTGTTTTGTAGTTTTGGGTAAACATCTGGCCTACAGGGTCACGTTAGTGTCATTTTAAAACATGTAAACTTTGGATTATTGTAATTTTCAAAGCCCATCCTCCGTCCTTTTCCACAGGAATACAATAGGAGTAGTCCCTTTGTTCAATAAATATGTAATTGTTCAATAAATATGTAATAATCCCTTTTAGGTTAGATGTTACTTTATTCATCCCAAGGGGGAAATTACTTGAAGAAATAGCAAAAATGTTTTTACAAATATACAAAACAATAAAATAAAATAGACAACATAATTTAAAAACATAGCAGGCCGTATTACATTTAATAATTTATATAATAATAAAGAATGTGAAAATGTAAAAAAAAGCAAAGAAAAGCAAAGAAAAGCGTATTAAAAAATAAATAATGTCAACGTCCACCGTGATTTAATTATTGTTTATTGATTATTTATTATTGTAAATCAGGTCAAACCGAATTTAAAATATACACGAGAGGTGTTGCTTTGATTTTAAAGACCTTCACATGTAGAACCGGGGTGGACAAAACAATGGAAACACGTGTCAGTAGAATGCAGTACGATCCAACAGCGCCAGAGTGTGATGCTGTAGCACCTCCCGGCCAGCAGGGGGCGCTGACCCCTTCTGAAGGACCTCGTCACGTGACTCGTCTCTTCCGCTGCGGGGCTCAAAGGACGCGGAGCCGCCGACATGACAACACTGAGGCCGTTCACCTGCGATGACCTGTTTAAATTCAACAACATGTGAGTGCTGGTTTGGTCCCTTCCTCCTCCTCCTCTTCTTGTTCACTCAGAGGCTCGTGCTCGTGTCGCACATCCTGTGTGTGGCGCGCGCCGCCGAGCCCCCTTTAGAAAGGAGCTCCAGTGGTCCCGTTGCTGTCATTAAAATGTGCTTTTCAACGCTGGTCACGTGTCATCAGATCAATAATCAGATCGATAACCGGCCAGGTGTGTTTGCTTCAACAGCAACCTGGACCCTCTGACGGAGACCGTATCCTTCCTTTCCGGTTCTTACGTCTTCATATCACGCCTACATGTCCACGCACGAAGGTGTGTGCGTGGTTTCCTTTGACCTTTGACCTCCAGTACGGGATCCCGTTCTACCTGCAGTACCTGGCTCACTGGCCCGAGTACTTCATCGTGGCCGAGGCTCCTGGCGGTGAGCTGATGGGCTACAGTGAGTTCAGTCATACATCTGGGTTCATGTTGAAGTTTGTTCTCTTATCAATTATTTCACAAAATTAAAAGTTCTCACTTTATTTGATACACCTGCTGCTATTGGCTCCTTTGATTTCATAAGAAATAACGTCATGAAAGCTTTTACAAGACCGATGATATATAATAAACTATGAATTATATGGATATAAATATATTGTATTAATTTTTATGTCAAATTCATTTATATAAATATATATTCTCATATAGTTATATTTATTTAATATATGTATTTAAAATGATGCCAATTAAAATATGTATATATTTACGTGTGTTTCCACACGTTGTGAAGCAGGCTGATAATAGTTCAAATGTAATAAATATATAGCTGCTTCATGCTTTAAGACAACATGTTTAATTATTTTGCATTAAAGAGTTTTACACTGCATATCTTTTCAAAACAACATCAGTCATCAGGTGTTATCATTATTATACGCTGCAATGAGCTTTCCACCTTTTTAAAACAGTCGCAGGCTTGATACGGCCACTCTCAATAAAGCTCAATGTTGAGCTCTTATTTTGAAGGGCAACAGCAGGAAAGCCACTCAATAGAGCTCAATGTTGAGCTCTTGTTTTGAAGGGCAACTTCATACTCCTACTACATAATACTACTTGTCAATAAAATAAATAAATACTCATAAAAAGCTCCAACACGGCAGAGTGACACTAGCTGTCTGCAGTGCCCCCTGGTGGCCGGTTGGTGTAATGACATCATAATAAAGTGCCTCATGTCTCCGTGTTGTTATCCGTGAGCTTCCTGTGTGTCAGTCATGGTGTTACTTCCTGTGTGTTAGTCATGGTGTTACTTCCTGTGTGTCAGTCATGGTGTTACTTCCTGTGTGTTAGTCATGGTGTTACTTCCTGTGTGTTAGTCATGGTGTTACTTCCTGTGTGTAAGTCATGGTGTTACTTCCTGTGTGTGTCAGTCATGGGGTTGTTACTTCCTGTGTGTGTTTCAGTCATGGGGTTGTTACTTCCTGTGTGTGTCAGTCATGGGGTTGTTATTTCCTGTGTGTCAGTCATGTTGTTACTTCCTGTCTGTGTCAGTCATGGTGTCGTTACTTCCTGTGTGTGTCAGTCATGGGGTTGTTACTTCCTGTGTGTGTCAGTCATGGTGTCGTTACTTCTTGTGTGTGTCAGTCACGGGGTTGTTACTTCCTGTGTGTGTCAGTCATGTTGTTGTTACTTCCTGTGTGTGTCAGTCATGTTGTTGTTACTTCCTGTGTGTCAGTCATGTTGTTACTTCCTGTGTGTGTCAGTCATGGTGTTACTTCCTGTGTGTGTCAGTCATGGGGTTGTTACTTCCTGTGTGTGTCAGTCATGTTGTTACTTCCTGTGTGTCAGTCATGTTGTTACTTCCTGTGTGTGTCAGTCATGGTGTTACTTCCTGTGTGTGTCAGTCATGGGGTTGTTACTTCCTGTGTGTGTCAGTCATGTTGTTGTTACTTCCTGTGTGTCAGTCATGTTGTTACTTCCTGTGTGTGTCAGTCATGTTGTTACTTCCTGTGTGTGTCAGTCATGGTGTTACTTCCTGTGTGTGTCAGTCATGGTGTTACTTCCTGTGTGTGTCAGTCATGGGGTTGTTACTTCCTGTGTGTGTCAGTCATGGTGTTGTTACTTCCTGTGTGTGTCAGTCATGGTGTTACTTCCTGTGTGTCAGTCATGGGGTTGTTACTTCCTGTGTGTCAGTCATGGTGTTGTTACTTCCTGTGTGTTTCAGTCATGGGGTTGTTACTTCCTGTGTGTTTCAGTCATGGGGTTGTTACTTCCTGTGTGTTTCAGTCATGGGGTTGTTACTTCCTGTGTGTTTCAGTCATGGGGTTGTTACTTCCTGTGTGTGTCAGTCATGGTGTTACTTCCTGTGTGTTTCAGTCATGGGGTTGTTACTTCCTGTGTGTGTCAGTCATGGTGTTACTTCCTGTGTGTGTCAGTCATGGTGTTACTTCCTGTGTGTGTCAGTCATGGGGTTGTTACTTCCTGTGTGTGTCAGTCATGGTGTTGTTACTTCCTGTGTGTCAGTCATGGTGTTACTTCCTGTGTGTGTCAGTCATGGGGTTGTTACTTCCTGTGTGTCAGTCATGGTGTTGTTACTTCCTGTGTGTGTCAGTCATGGTGTTACTTCCTGTGTGTCAGTCATGGGGTTGTTACTTCCTGTGTGTCAGTCATGTTGTTGTTACTTCCTGTGTGTGTCAGTCATGGTGTTGTTACTTCCTGTGTGTGTCAGTCATGGTGTTGTTACTGCCTGTGTGTGTCAGTCATGGTGTTACTTCCTGTGTGTGTCAGTCATGGGGTTGTTACTTCCTGTGTGTGTCAGTCATGGGGTTGTTACTTCCTGTGTGTCAGTCATGGGGTTGTTACTTCCTGTGTGTCAGTCATGGTGTTGTTACTTCCTGTGTGTCAGTCATGGTGTTGTTACTTCCTGTGTGTGTCAGTCATGGTGTTACTTCCTGTGTGTGTCAGTCATGGTGTTACTTCCTGTGTGTCAGTCATGGTGTTGTTACTTCCTGTGTGTCAGTCATGGGGTTGTTACTTCCTGTGTGTCAGTCATGGGGTTGTTACTTCCTGTGTGTCAGTCATGGGGTTGTTACTTCCTGTGTGTGTCAGTCATGGTGTTACTTCCTGTGTGTGTCAGTCATGGTGTTACTTCCTGTGTGTGTCAGTCATGGTGTTACTTCCTGTGTGTGTCAGTCATGGGGTTGTTACTTCCTGTGTGTGTCAGTCATGGGGTTGTTACTTCCTGTGTGTGTTTCAGTCATGGTGTTGTTACTTCCTGTGTGTGTCAGTCATGGTGTTACTTCCTGTGTGTGTCAGTCATGGTGTTGTTACTTCCTGTGTGTCAGTCATGGGGTTGTTACTTCCTGTGTGTCAGTCATGGTGTTACTTCCTGTGTGTCAGTCATGGTGTTACTTCCTGTGTGTGTTTCAGTCATGGGGTTGTTACTTCCTGTGTGTGTCAGTCATGGTGTTGTTACTTCCTGTGTGTTTCAGTCATGGGGTTGTTACTTCCTGTGTGTGTCAGTCATGGGGTTGTTACTTCCTGTGTGTTTCAGTCATGGGGTTGTTACTTCCTGTGTGTGTCAGTCATGGTGTTACTTCCTGTGTGTGTCAGTCATGGTGTTACTTCCTGTGTGTGTCAGTCATGGTGTTGTTACTTCATGTGTGTGTCAGTCATGGTGTTGTTACTTCCTGTGTGTGTCAGTCATGTTGTTGTTACTTCCTGTGTGTCAGTCATGGGGTTGTTACTTCCTGTGTGTGTCAGTCATGTTGTTGTTACTTCCTGTGTGTCAGTCATGGGGTTGTTACTTCCTGTGCGTTTCAGTCATGGGGTTGTTACTTCCTGTGTGTGTCAGTCATGGTGTTACTTCCTGTGTGTTTCAGTCATGGTGTTACTTCCTGTGTGTGTCAGTCATGGTGTTACTTCCTGTGTGTGTCAGTCATGGTGTTACTTCCTGTGTGTCAGTCATGGTGTTACTTCCTGTGTGTCAGTCATGGTTGTTACTTCCTGTGTGTGTCAGTCATGGTGTTGTTACTTCCTGTGTGTGTCAGTCATGGTGTTACTTCCTGTGTGTCAGTCATGGTGTTGTTACTTCCTGTGTGTCAGTCATGGTGTTACTTCCTGTGTGTGTCAGTCATGGGGTTGTTACTTCCTGTGTGTGTCAGTCATGGGGTTGTTACTTCCTGTGTGTGTCAGTCATGGGGTTGTTACTTCCTGTGTGTCAGTCATGGGGTTGTTACTTCCTGTGTGTCAGTCATGGGGTTGTTACTTCCTGTGTGTCAGTCATGTTGTTGTTACTTCCTGTGTGTGTCAGTCATGGTGTTACTTCCTGTGTGTGTCAGTCATGGTGTTACTTCCTGTGTGTGTCAGTCATGGTGTTACTTCCTGTGTGTGTCAGTCATGGGGTTGTTACTTCCTGTGTGTGTCAGTCATGGTTGTTACTTCCTGTGTGTGTCAGTCATGGTGTTGTTACTTCCTGTGTGTGTCAGTCATGGTGTTACTTCCTGTGTTTCAGTCATGGTGTTGTTACTTCCTGTGTGTCAGTCATGGTGTTACTTCCTGTGTGTCAGTCATGGTGTTGTTACTTCCTGTGTGTCAGTCATGGTGTTGTTACTTCCTGTGTGTCAGTCATGGGGTTGTTACTTCCTGTGTGTGTCAGTCATGGGGTTGTTACTTCCTGTGTGTCAGTCATGGGGTTGTTACTTCCTGTGTGTGTCAGTCATGGGGTTGTTACTTCCTGTGTGTCAGTCATGGTTGTTACTTCCTGTGTGTGTCAGTCATGGTGTTACTTCCTGTGTGTGTCAGTCATGGGGTTGTTACTTCCTGTGTGTCAGTCATGGTGTTGTTACTTCCTGTGTGTGTCAGTCATGGTGTTACTTCCTGTGTGTCAGTCATGGGGTTGTTACTTCCTGTGTGTGTCAGTCATGGGGTTGTTACTTCCTGTGTGTGTCAGTCATGGTGTTACTTCCTGTGTGTGTCAGTCATGGTGTTACTTCCTGTGTGTCAGTCATGGTGTTACTTCCTGTGTCAGTCATGGTGTTGTTACTTCCTGTGTGTGTCAGTCATGGTTGTTACTTCCTGTGTGTGTCAGTCATGGGGTTGTTACTTCCTGTGTGTCAGTCATGGTGTTGTTACTTCCTGTGTGTGTCAGTCATGGTGTTGTTACTTCCTGTGTGTGTCAGTCATGGGGTTGTTACTTCCTGTGTGTGTCAGTCATGGTGTTACTTCCTGTGTGTCAGTCATGGTGTTACTTCCTGTGTGTCAGTCATGGTGTTACTTCCTGTGTGTCAGTCATGGTGTTACTTCCTGTGTGTGTCAGTCATGGTGTTGTTACTTCCTGTGTGTCAGTCATGGTGTTGTTACTTCCTGTGTGTGTCAGTCATGGGGTTGTTACTTCCTGTGTGTCAGTCATGGGGTTGTTACTTCCTGTGTGTCAGTCATGGGGTTGTTACTTCCTGTGTGTGTCAGTCATGGTGTTGTTACTTCCTGTGTGTGTCAGTCATGGTGTTACTTCCTGTGTGTCAGTCATGGTGTTGTTACTTCCTGTGTGTGTCAGTCATGGGGTTGTTACTTCCTGTGTGTCAGTCATGGGGTTGTTACTTCCTGTGTGTGTCAGTCATGGGGTTGTTACTTCCTGTGTGTGTCAGTCATGGGGTTGTTACTTCCTGTGTGTCAGTCATGGTGTTACTTCCTGTGTGTGTCAGTCATGGTGTTGTTACTTCCTGTGTGTGTCAGTCATGGTGTTGTTACTTCCTGTGTGTCAGTCATGGTGTTGTTACTTCCTGTGTGTGTCAGTCATGTTGTTGTTACTTCCTGTGTGTCAGTCATGTTGTTGTTACTTCCTGTGTGTCAGTCATGTTGTTGTTACTTCCTGTGCGTTTCAGTCATGGGGTTGTTACTTCCTGTGTGTTTCAGTCATGGTGTTGTTACTTCCTGTGTGTCAGTCATGGTGTTACTTCCTGTGTGTCAGTCATGGGGTTGTTACTTCCTGTGTGTCAGTCATGGTGTTACTTCCTGTGTGTGTCAGTCATGGGGTTGTTACTTCCTGTGTGTCAGTCATGGTGTTACTTCCTGTGTGTCAGTCATGGTGTTACTTCCTGTGTGTGTCAGTCATGGTGTTACTTCCTGTGTGTCAGTCATGGTGTTACTTCCTGTGTGTCAGTCATGGGGTTGTTACTTCCTGTGTGTGTCAGTCATGGTGTTACTTCCTGTGTGTCAGTCATGGGGTTGTTACTTCCTGTGTGTCAGTCATGGGGTTGTTACTTCCTGTGTGTGTCAGTCATGGTTGTTACTTCCTGTGTGTGTCAGTCATGTTGTTGTTACTTCCTGTGTGTCAGTCATGGGGTTGTTACTTCCTGTGTGTCAGTCATGTTGTTGTTACTTCCTGTGTGTCAGTCATGGGGTTGTTACTTCCTGTGTGTCAGTCATGGTGTTACTTCCTGTGTGTGTCAGTCATGGTGTTACTTCCTGTGTGTGTCAGTCATGGTGTTGTTACTTCCTGTGTGTGTCAGTCATGGTGTTACTTCCTGTGTGTCAGTCATGGGGTTGTTACTTCCTGTGTGTTTCAGTCATGGGGTTGTTACTTCCTGTGTGTCAGTCATGGTGTTGTTACTTCCTGTGTGTCAGTCATGGTTGTTACTTCCTGTGTGTCAGTCATGGGGTTGTTACTTCCTGTGTGTCAGTCATGGGGTTGTTACTTCCTGTGTGTGTCAGTCATGGGGTTGTTACTTCCTGTGTGTCAGTCATGTTGTTACTTCCTGTGTGTGTCAGTCATGGTGTTACTTCCTGTGTTTCAGTCATGGTGTTGTTACTTCCTGTGTGTCAGTCATGGTGTTACTTCCTGTGTGTCAGTC
The DNA here is from genome assembly GCF_029220125.1 of Pseudoliparis swirei. Lineage (NCBI taxonomy): Eukaryota > Metazoa > Chordata > Actinopteri > Perciformes > Liparidae > Pseudoliparis > Pseudoliparis swirei. Next base: position 1,413,375 of record NC_079399.1, on the reverse strand, counting down.
ATGGTGTTGTTACTTCCTGTGTGTTTCAGTCATGGTGTTGTTACTTCCTGTGTGTGTCAGTCATGGTGTTACTTCCTGTGTGTCAGTCATGGTGTTGTTACTTCCTGTGTGTGTCAGTCATGGTGTTACTTCCTGTGTGTCAGTCATGGTGTTACTTCCTGTGTGTCAGTCATGGGGTTGTTACTTCCTGTGTGTCAGTCATGGTGTTACTTCCTGTGTGTGTCAGTCATGGTGTTGTTACTTCCTGTGTGTGTCAGTCATGGTGTTACTTCCTGTGTGTCAGTCATGGTTGTTACTTCCTGTGTGTTTCAGTCATGGGGTTGTTACTTCCTGTGTGTGTCAGTCATGGTGTTGTTACTTCCTGTGTTTCAGTCATGGTGTTGTTACTTCCTGTGTGTCAGTCATGGTGTTACTTCCTGTGTGTCAGTCATGGTGTTGTTACTTCCTGTGTGTCAGTCATGGTGTTACTTCCTGTGTGTGTCAGTCATGGGGTTGTTACTTCCTGTGTGTCAGTCAGTCATGGTGTTGTTACTTCCTGTGTTTCAGTCATGGTGTTGTTACTTCCTGTGTGTCAGTCATGGTGTTACTTCCTGTGTGTCAGTCATGGTGTTACTTCCTGTGTGTGTCAGTCATGGTGTTACTTCCTGTGTGTCAGTCATGGGGTTGTTACTTCCTGTGTGTGTCAGTCATGGTGTTACTTCCTGTGTGTGTCAGTCATGGGGTTGTTACTTCCTGTGTGTCAGTCATGGTGTTGTTACTTCCTGTGTGTCAGTCATGGTGTTGTTACTTCCTGTGTGTCAGTCATGGTGTTGTTACTTCCTGTGTGTGTCAGTCATGGTGTTACTTCCTGTGTGTCAGTCATGGGGTTGTTACTTCCTGTGTGTCAGTCATGTTGTTGTTACTTCCTGTGTGTCAGTCATGTTGTTGTTACTTCCTGTGTGTCAGTCATGGGGTTGTTACTTCCTGTGTGTCAGTCATGGTGTTCCCATTGGCTCCGCCTCCGCCTCAACGGCCGACCTCATTGGTCCGGCCTCTTGTGACGCCTCCTGCCCTGCTGCTGCGATGTTCCTATGTCTTAACGCCTCAATGAGCAACTTGTGGAATGAAGCTTTTAATATTTTATCTTCGTGAAATAAAATGACGCAGTTTTAAAATATATATATATTTCAGTTATATATTTACAACACAAATTCTTCCGCTTTTTTATTTACGTCAAGAAAGATTTAAAGCCGCTTAACGCCTTCACTTTGAATATTAATTCATCAAAATATAAATGAGTCACGATTGAATTTGTTTTAATTCAAAAACAGGACAAAGAAAACTGAAGAGAAGTTACGAAATCATAAAATGGAGAAACAAACTCCTGGTAAAAGTCCACAAAGTGTTTATAAAATGGAAAATGTTTTCTGGGATCACTGAAAGGCCCGAACTCGGCCTCGTGGAGCAGCTGCTGCATCCGGGTTCTGACCCACGACTGCTTCTGGGCCGGGAGCCTCTGACGGCCGGGCGCCAGGCTGAGGAGGAACAGCGGCCTCGCCCTCTGCTCCTCTGCGCCTCCCGGCCTCCAGCCTCCTCAGGTGCTCCACCAGCAGCGCCTCGCTGTCTTCCTCTTGGCCCGGTCGGCCTGGTGACGCGGCGCCGCCTCTTCCTCCTCTCCTCCTCCTCCTCGCCGGTGCGGTCATCCAGCAGCTCCGCCCGCCTCCCGCTGCCGTTTTCAAGTGGCTCAGCCTGAGGCGGGCGCGCGGCGGCGCGGCGGCAGCGTGCGGGCGCCGCCAGGCGACGGAAGTCGTAGCAGGCGCTGGCCGCCAGGCGGCGGTTGATCCGAGGCCAGCGAGGAAGAGTGCGACGAGGCCAGGGACGCGGCGCGACGGATCACTGCATCATCGCCGAACAGCTCCTTCATGTTGTCGGGCGGCGCGCGCGTCGCCCCTGGCGCCGCCTCGCAGGCCGCCTCCATCTTCGCCTCCTGAATGCGCCGCGCCCCGCCGCCGGAGGACGGACGCCTGTGAAGGAAGTCGGAGGACGCCGCCGTGGCGTCGACGCTCTGGAGACGGGTGAAAGCGATCAGGAGGAGAACCGTACGAGCGCCGACCAAACCTCCGCCGTATCGACCGTAGCCGCCGCCGCCCTCGCCCCCTCGCCGCTGCGCGCGTCTGGTCGTGCTGCAGCCCATCTTCGGGCTTGCAGGTGCGAGGGCTGCGGTCCAGAGCCCAGCCGTTGCAGCCGCGGTTCCTGGCGTCGATGAACGGGTTCAGGAAGGACAGGATGGACGAGTAGCGCCAGGGCCGGTAGTTGAAGAGCCCGACGCCTCTCCTGCGGTCCTTCTCCCGCTGCCGCTCGCGGTGCTGGTCCTCAGCGTCTTCCACTTCCTCCGGACTGGACTCTGGAGGTCGAGCGAAGGACACGTTCACGCACATTTAAAGCTGTGAGGGGAAGTGACCCGCAGGTCGACCCCCAGCCACGGACACTCAGAGGAACGTTGAGCAATCGGATCATCGTAAAGGAAGCAGAACACGCTCACTGAGAGGCTGAAGGTAGATATGAAGCGGTGTGAAGTCGTGCATGTTGCACTTCATTTAATAGGTACAATCGAGATAAATATATGTTTATTATATATGCTATATATCCCTTCACGGCCCTTTAGAAAAACAAATGAAGAATTCCTAAAAAGCACAAGATGGTGATTGTTATGAATCATAAAAAAATTATATATATATTATTTGTTTATATATTATGCATTTTTACTCTTATATTTTTTGCATGTATTGTGCATTTTTAGATTTTATTGCTAACCTGTATCTAGATCAGATTTGACTTTATTCAGCAGCAGCAAAAAAATTTTTTACAAATATACAATACAATAAAATAGCGGTAAAAATAGACAAATTAATAAAATATAATAAAGGAAATGAAAACAATAAAGTGAAAGTGTATACAATTAAAATATATGATAATATAATAAATGCTGCTGTATGATTAAGTATCTATCGGTAGGAACCAATGTGCTTGTGAGCTGAAAGCCGCAGACAGTCGGACGGTATTAAGAGACGGACTCTATTGTTTTGATCTTTGCTTTTGATCTTTTCCAAGTAGATATTTGTTTAAAACGTGTTTTTTAAATAAAGTTGGCGACGGAGTTCCGCGTCACAGACACACGGTGACCGCACCGCCGGGACCGGTAATCCACAACCGGCCGCCCGGGAACAACAAACAACTCACCGGGAACCGCGATGATCTCCGAGACGTGCCTCCAGGAGTCCGCGCGCATGTTCAGGTCCCGGTAGGTCGGGGCGTTGGTGTCGTAGAGGCTCGGGAAGCCGGACACCGCCAGGATCAGCTTGTGCTCCATGGCGTCACGCGCGACCTCCTGGCGGGGACCGCGACCAGCGAAGAAGAACGACAGCGCTCTGTTTCCGTTTCCGGTCAAGGTCCCTTTACTTATTTATTATTTGTTATAGGACTGTCTCAGAAAATTGAATATTGTGATAGTTCTTATTTTCTGTAATGCAATTAAAAAACAAAAATGTCACATTCTGGATTCATTACAAATCAACTGAAACAGAAGCCTTTTTATTCTTATAATATTGGATTACTTACAGCTTAAGAAAACTCTAAAATCCTATCTCATAAAATTGTAATATTTCCTCAGACCAAGTAAAAAAGATTTATAACAGCTGAGTGTTTGTCATACTCAGGAAACCCTTGCAGGTGTTTCGAGTTAATTAGACAATTCAAGTGATTTGTTTAATACCTACTAGTATACTTTTTCATGATATTCTAATATTTAGAGATAGGATATTTGAGTTTTCTAAGCTGTGTCATAATCAGCAATATTAAAAGAATAAAAGGCTTGCAATATTTCAGTTGATTTGTAATGAATCCAGAATGCATGACATTTTTGTTTTTTTGATTGCATTACAGAAAATAAAGAACTTCATCACAATATTCTAATTTTCTGAGACAGTCCTGTATATATCTTGATTGAAAAGACAATAAAATGTTTATTGCAAACTTATAAAAATAATACTATTAAAAACATATGAACAATAATATAATTTGTATTAATAAATTTCAATAATAACGAATTATATTTAAAAAATGTACGTTATGTTTATGTTGTTAAATATTTCAAATACTCTAGATAGTTAATATATATAATATATATACATGTATATATATATATACACATATATATGTATATATACATACCGTTTCCTCCTGAGTCTCGTCTCTCGTGAACCAGAAACTAATCAATCTGTCACTTTATGAATGTTTATTATTGTTTATAATGAATGTTTATTATTATGTGTTCACGACGTAAACAAACTGTCGACAAATTAAAAGTACAACTTCCTGTTTGTTTTATTTTGAAGTTGTTATTTAAAATAAAAGTCCTGTTGCTCTGCCTCAAGGCGCCAGCAGGGCGGCCATGTTGTTGGGACTCAGGATCTCGATCCAGTAGCTGCCAGGATCCTGGATGAAGGCCAGGTCCTTCATCCTCCTGTGAGGAAGAGGAGGGCCATTAACACATACACACATAAACAAATGAATACATAAACAAATAAATACATAAACACATAAATACATAAATAAATGAATACATAAACACATACACACATAAACAAATGAATATATAAACAAATAAATAAATGAATACATAAACACAAACAAATAAATACATAAACAAATAAATACATAAACACATGAATACATAAACAAATAAATACATAAACAAATGAATACATAAACACAACTATATAAACAAATACATACTTAAATAGAAAAACAAATGAATAAATAAATAAATACATGAATACATAAACACATGAATACATAAATCTATAAACACAAATACATAAACACATGAATACATAAACAAATACATATACATGAATACATAAATCTATAAACACATAAATACATACATGAACACAAAAATACATAAACACATAAATACATGAATACATAAACACAAATACATAAACACATAAAGACATGAATACATAAACACATGAATACATAAACATAAATACATGAATACATAAATCTATAAACACATAAATACATGAATACATGAATACATAAATACATAAATACATGTCGTCTTACCGGATTCTGGTTTCTTGATGAATTTCACTCCCTGAGCTTCGAACACTTTGCAGCGTAAAACGCCTGGAACCGAGATGCCAATGTGTCCTGAGGGCGGCGTGATATTAAAACTATGATTCATAACCGTGATATTAATACTGTGATAAACGTAATACTAAACCTATGACTCATAATAATAATATTAAACCTATGACTCATAATAATAATACTAAACCTATGACTCATAATAATAATACTAAACCTATGACTCATCAGGACGGGTGCTCACCGAAGCCTCTCGGCTCGTTGTTCCCGCTGTGGTACGACAGACTTTCATCGGACTCGGAGCCCCAGTTACTGAACCAGAGGAAACGGGCCGTTAGTAAAGGATCCAGAACCTCGGGTTCTGAAGCTGGAGGAGAGCCTCCGGTGGCTGCGGTGCGTACTGCGTGAGCTCGATGGTCGCCGCGCGAACGCCCACGCCGTCTGGCTCCTGATGTCGGCCGGGATGTCCGACTTGTCCTCGAACCCCAGGAAGTAGAGAGTGAAGCGCATCGAGGGGAAGTCAATCTTCTGGAGCAGGCTGGGGACCACAGGGGAGAACCAGTAGGTAACCAGTAACTAATAACCAGTGGGTAACCAGTGGGTAACCAGTGGGTACCAGTGGATAACCAGTAGGTAACCAGTGGTTACCAGTAACTAATAACCAGTGGGTAACCAGTGGTTACCAGTAACTAATAACCAGTGGGTAACCAGTAGGTCACCAGTAGGTCACCAGTAGATCACCAGTAGGTCACCAGTAGTTCACCAGTGGGTCACCAGTTGGTAACCAGTGGCTAACCAGTAGGTAACCAGTGGGTAACCAGTAGGTAACCAGGAGGTACCAGTGGGTAACCAGTATGTAACCAGTGGGTACCAGTAGGTAACCAGTGGGTACCAGTGGGTAACCAGTAGGTAACCAGTGGTTACCAGTAACTAATAACCAGTGAGTAACCAGTGGTTACCAGTAACTAATAACCAGTGGTCACCAGTAGGTCACCAGTAGTTCACCAGTGGTTACCAGAAACCAATAACCAGTGATTACCAGTAACTAATAACCAGTGGGTAACCCGTGGTTACCAGTAGGTAACCAGTGGGTACCAAGGTAACCAGTGGTTACCAGTAACTAATAACCAGTGGTTACCAGTAACTAATAACCAGTGAGTAACCAGTGGTTACCAGTAACTAATAACCAGTGGTTACCAGTAACCATAACCAGTGAGTAACCAGTAGGTAACCAGTGGGTACCAGTGGGCCACCAGTAGGTCACCAGTAGTTCACCAGTAGGTCACCAGTAGGTCACCAGTGGGTCACCAGTAGGTCACCAGTAGGTCACCAGTAGTTCACCAGTGGGTCACCAGTAGTTCACCAGTGGTTACCAGTAACTAATAACCAGTGAACCAGTGGTTACCAGTAACCACAACCAGTAGGGTAACCAGTGGTTACCAGTAGGTAACCAGTAGGTAAACCAGTGGTTACCAGTAACTAATAACCAGTGATTACCAGTAACTAATAACCAGTGGCTAACCAGTGGGTAACCAGTAACTAATAACCAGTGGGTAACCAGTGGTTACCAGTAACTAATAACCAGTAGGTAACCAGTGGTTACCAGTAACTAATAACCAGT